>NW_016814226.1:955835-978874 GCF_001698545.2 Rhinopithecus bieti
GAGGGAGGCAGCCTGGTTGGGGGCAGGGGCGGGAGGGAGGCAGCCCAGGTCAGGGGGGGAGGGCAGCAGCCCAGTGGGGCATGGCCTGCTGTCTCTCTCATAGTCCTTGGCTCTGCTCAGGGTCTCTCCAGGTAGGCACAGCACGGCCCCTGCGGCTATCTGGGAAGAGCCCTTCAGGGAGGCACAGTGCTGGGATTTCCAGCCCGGGTCCTGGCCTCCTGCACCAGGGCCAGACCTGCCCTCATTCAGCGCCTCACGGGGTGCGCTCCTGAGCAGGAGGCAGCACCAGTAACCCAGGCGCCGCCTGCCAGGGCAGAAGGAATGCGGCCAGGGCCAGCCTAGGCTGGAGGAGAGGGGCTTGGGCCTGAAGAGTGGGGACAGCCCATCATAAACCCAGGGCTCAGGCTGCCCCTATCTTGTGACCTCGGGTAAGATGCACCCCTAAACTGGCCTCCCTGTCCTCACTGGGGTAAAGTGGAAATAAAAACAGCCACCTCTTTGGAAAGTTCAAGAGTGGAGGACTGCTTGAGCTCAGCAGCTTGAGACCAGGCTGGGCAACATGACAAAACCATATCTCCACAAAAAATACAAAAATTAGCTGGGCATGGCAGGCACCTGTGGTCTTAGCTACTTGGGAGGCTGAGGTGGGAGGATCACTTGAGCTTGGGAGGCTGATGCCATGGTGAGGCCTGATCTTGCCACTGCATTCCAGCCTTGATGACAGAGCAAGACCCTGTCTCAAAGCAAAACCAAAACCAAAACCAAAAACAAACCAGTCACCTCAAGGGCAGGCCTGGGATTTCACCAACACAAACCTTCAAAGTGTGTGGCCCAGAGCCTGCCACACTGCTGCTGCTGCTGGTGGTGCTGGTAATTACAGATATTTCTGCAGGAGTTGGGAACTCAGACAGACGTGGGTTGAGCCCTCTTCCTGGCTAACACCAGGCTATCATGGATGATCAGAGGATGGCGCATCCTGGTGCCCATTACTGCCTGCAGCTCAAACCACCCAGCCAAGGAGTTGGAGGCACTTGGAAGGCAGAAGTCAGGTCTGAGACTTGGTCATAGGAACCCAGGCACACAGTGGCCATGCCACAGAACTGTGTCTCTTGACTGACTGCGGTGAGCCCTGGGCAGCAGGGCTGTGGGGGTTGAATCACAGGCTCGAATTGAGCCGAGGGCCCAGTGCCACTGTCCTCTAGCTGCAACTCACTAAGGCAATCGCCTCACCTCTCTGGGCTTCCATCCTCCATCTGAGAAATGGGGATAACCACAACAGTTAGAGAGAACTACCCTGCCAGAGTCACTCCGGGAAAAGACAGACATCTTCCAGGACATCCCCCATGCACTTCAGGAAGGAGCTGCTGACCAGGCGTAGTAGCTCACGCCTGTAATCCCAGCACTTTGGGAGGCCAAGATGGGTGGATCACTTGAGGTCAGGAGTTCAAGACCAGCCTGTCCAACATGGCAAAACCCCGTCTCTACTAAAAATACAAAAATCAGCAGGGTGTGCTGGCCCACACCTGTAATCTCAGCTACTTGGCAGGCTGAGGCATGAGAATCGCTTCAACCTGGGAGGTGGAGTTTGCAGTGAGCCGAGACTGTGCCGCTGCACTCCAACTCTAGCCTGGGTGACAGAGCAAAACTGTCTCAAAAAAAAAAAAAAAAAAAAAAAAAGTGCTTATCTCCCTGGCGTCTGAGACAAAGGCAAATTAACTTTTGTCCTGCAAGGAACTCACCTGTGTGGCGGGGAAATCTCTAAGGGAGAGTTTCCTTACTCAACCCAAGCCAGGGGCAGGAGCCAGTCCCGAGGTGACAGTTAAGCCCAGTGCAAGAACCGGCTAGAAAGGAGAGGACAGGCGCCCTAAGGGTCAAGTGAACCTGAAATGTTGTTAGTTCACGTTTGGTTTTATTGTCCTCCTGTTTCAGCAGCTGTATGAGGTGGCCCCAATAAAGAGCCCTCTAATATCCTGTCAGTATGTCCAGCCTTGTTCTAGGCTGGCTTTAAAATCAGTTTTCCACCAACCTGTCTCCTGAATGACTTCTATGGATGACTGGGAAGAGAGAACTTTATAGAAGGGGGTGGTAGACTTGTCAAATAAAGCCGCAGAGCTGGAGAGGCAGTGGTGCACATGCGTCTGCTTTCTTGGGGTCTGTCGTCTCCATGGTCCCCCTGCTTCTGTTCACCCTGTGCACATGCCCTGTGTGGGGGGCTTTGTGGTGGCTCCCACTACAGAAGCTGAGAGTATTTCCCCACCCCTTGGCTTTGGATTCCACCATATGTCATGCTTTGGCCAGTGGAATGTGGGTAATTACAATGTGACGGAAGGATGAAGGAGCATTTGCATAACTGGGCAAGCCCTCTTGCACCTATGCCGTTGCCTTAGAAGACAGGCTGTGGCCATCACACAGGACCAAGGAGGAGGATGAGAGAGATGAAGGGCAGAGTCATCAAAGCCAAGATGGCAGAGCTTAGTCCAGCCTAGATCAGCCCCTACAGCTGTGAAAACTGAATGGGTGTTATTGTGTTGGGGCGCTGAGGGTTTATGGTTGCTTGTTACGTAGTGATAGCTGACTGCTGCAGTTCTGAGTTTCTAATGAGTAAGAAGTAAAAAGAGATGAGCTCAGAATACAGAGAGGACAAATAAGCTGTTGAGCACAGATGGCTTTTTAGTTGTCAGCGTTCCACGAAATGGACGTATTGCAAAGGGGCTTTGTGGCCCTCTGTGGGTATCCAAGATGGCGGTCACCCACCTGAGAGCAACAGGTTGTGACAAAGTGGTTAGCAAGGTCCGTCTAGCTGCTAGATTAGAAATGTATCTGCATATTAATGTAAGTATGAAGGTTATGATGAGCTCATCTGACTGTATGATTCACACACTAAGTTTTGTTCTGAATACTTGCAGAGACATTTATATAGTTTTTTTTGATTCCTTACAGGAGAAAAAAAATAGTCCTGGAACTTCACACAGAATAAGAACTCAGCAGGTAGCAAAAACTCCTAATTAGAAACATTCAGTAAAGAATTCCTCACTTCCTTTTAAAGAATGGTGTAATTACTTTTAAGAATTGAAAAATTGCTTCACTTGATCAAATATTTTGATTAGCAAAGAAATTAATTGTACTGTATCTTCATTTGTATTTACAGTGAATAAATGAATGCTAAAAATAACAACAGCAGGAAAACTGCCTGTTAAAAAAAAAAAAAAGATAAAACATTAAAAAATCCAGATGAAAATAAAGTGGAAGCTCTGAGGAAGCTGCCTGCTACAGACCTTGCTGCCGGATCAAGAAACTGATGCTGGCCTCCGAAGGGCTCCGCACATGCCTGAGGGGAGCCTCTGATGCGTCAGGAGGTCGGGCCCAGGTGACTGCCCGACGGGAGTAGATACTCCAGCACAGTGTTTGCACAAGTGAGGCAGGTTCATCAGAATTCCAGGCACAGTTCCAGACTTTCTGGTAGCATAACTGCTGCCCAGGCCTGGGATCTCTTACCACACAAGGATTCCTTCTGGGCAATGAACAACAGCTAATCCCAAGATTCCAGAACTTCCTTTGCAAAGGCCATCAGTCAAGTCAAGCTTCAAGTGAATTCAACCAGTGCTTACTGAAAACTGACCCCAGAGTACCAGTGGCCTTCCTTCCTGTGTCTCCTTTACCCTGGCACCGGGCTGGGCAACATGGAATCTTCTCTGGTCCTCACATCACCCTGGGAGGCAGCCACGGCTCTCCCTGCTGTGTAGATAAAGTAAGTGGGGCTTGGATCCAAGCTCCTGCCAGCCGATGCTGGAGATGGAGATTGTTTGACTCCAAAGCCACGTTCCTCTGATTTCAGCACAAGTCCAACCACCTACCACATGTGCAAGAACGCAGAAGCCTCCTGAAAATCCAAACTCAGCAACACTGACCAAAGCTCATGACATGCCAGGCACACTCCCAGGCAGGAGTGACAGAGCAGTGAACCAAAAGCCCTACCCCTGGAGAAGCTGATGTTTTCAGACACCCACCCAGGGAGGCAAGCAAGGGTGGAGTGGACTACCCTACTAGCTCGGCCCCTCGGCTCTCCTCACAGAATCCTTTGCCATGGGCCTTCCCCACTGCCCTACCCTGGCCATGCCCAAAGTGTGGTGCCCTCCCAACCCCTGGGCTCTGCAAGCACTAACTCTCCTCCCAGGAAGCCCCATCTCCTGGGATCCACCTGGGTTGGCTCCTCAACTCAAGCTTCTAGACTTGGTGCAAGCTCATCAGAAAGCCGTTTCTGCCCATCCTTCCCCTACTCACAGAGTTAGATCCTCCTCCTCCTCGTCATCCTCCTTGTCCTCCAGCTCCTCCTCCCAGCTCTCTGTGCTTACCTCAGTCATACAGCTTGACGTTCACAAAGGATCTATGCTGAGGCCTTTGCAAACACCGATTCACAAATCCTCCAGTTGCATCGAATTGCCATACAATGCAAAGAAATAAAAGGGAAACATTTAAGCCACCCTCCGACCCTCTAATGATTCAATAAATTCAGGGGGGAAGTCATTTATAAAAACTATTAAAATAAATTATTCCACCCAAATAAATTCTATGCCACCTAATCACATCATTACTGAACATTAAACATGCACTCACTGGAATAGGCTAGAATACAAACATAATAAGGAATGCAAATGTTTGGTGTTTGCTGTGTTAGGTACCGGGCAAAGCTCTTTCTGCATTCACTTGCTTAATCCGAACAATGAGCCTAGGAGGCACACACCAGACAGTTCTCATTGCTCAGGAAGGGAGCAGGGAGCATGGACCCTGGAACTGGCTGGCATTTGAATCCCAGCACTAGCATTTCTAACGGTGTGACTGGGAACAAATGCTTCTACCTCTCTGTTTCCTCCTCTGGTACCCCAGAGTACCAGTGGCCTTCCTTCCTGCGTCTCCTTTACCCAGGCACTGAGCTGGGCAACAGGGAATCTTCCCTGGTCCTCACATCACCCTGCGAGGCAGCCAGGGCTCTCCCTGCTGTGTAGACAAAGTAAGTGGGGCTCGGATCCAAGCTCCTGCCAGCCGGTGCTGGAGATGGAGATTGTTTGACTCCAAAGCCACGCTCCTCTGATTTCAGCACAAGTTCAACCACCTACCACATGTGCAAGAACGCAGAAGCCTCTGAAAATCCGAACTCAGCAACACTGATGAGGGCTCATGACATGCCAGGCACACTCCCAGGCAGAAGTGACAGAGCAGTGAACCAAAAGCCCTACCTCTGGAGAAGCTGATGTTTTGAGATGTCCACCCAGTTTCCTCCTCTGCAAATGAGGCTCCTTGTCCCCGCCACAAGCCTGAACCCCAGGACCTGGCCCAGAGCCAGGCACACATTCTCATTCTCACTTGCTGAGTGTGGAGTGTTGAGATTCGTCCAGTCCAGGGCAGCATCCTGAGCCAGAACATAAGCAGCCACACTACAAGTTACCTTCCTGGGAGTGTGATGATAGTTAAGATACTGGTAACATCTGTATTTTGGATTTTCTCTGCAAGACTTACTTGGGACAATACATTCTTGGATTGGTGTCTGGCTTCCTGATAGGATCATGACCTCGTAGAATCACTGGTGCTGCTCAACTCTGATGGTTACTTAATTGATCCACAAATGGTTGTCGTGGCTCTGGAGGGACCAGATGAATGGGGAGCCTGCCTGGGCTGGTTGCACCATTGTCCATTTCATTTGAACATACAGAGGGCTTCCAGTGGGGGCTAGGAATCAAGAAGAATCGTGATCCGGATTCAGGGGAATGAGGCGGGAGTGCTCTGAGGATGCCGGAGCGAGTGATTAACACAAGGCAGGTGCTGGAGGTGAGCAGGGCCCCCCACACCATGCATTTCCGTGGGGCCTGGCTGAGGTCCTGCCACGGGGTGTGCTGCGTAGGGCTGGGGCACAAGGGAGAATGAGACCTCATCCCTGCCCTTGGGGACATGGGACTCCGGGTTTGAGAAAATTCAACCACACAAATTAAAACGACTACCAGAAATTCTGTCTGATATGCTTCTTCCAACCTCACCAACAGGTTCATGATAGCCTTGTCTTCTGCCTGACACAGCTGTGTTTGAAAGGGGGCCTCTCTGTTGGGGAAGGGGGCCCACGTGACCACCCTTCATGAGGCCCAGGTGGGGAAAGCCTGGTGTGGCCCCTTCACATTCCTGCAAGAGGCATCAGAAACCGTGCCTGTCTCCCTTTGGTGGCCGGCCCTGTGCTACTTCCTGCAGAGCTTGCCTGGCAGGTGCCGAGTTCCTACCCTGTCCATGCCACCGGGAACTGGGGTTGGAGGGGGACTCATACTCCTTCCTAAAGGGAGGCTTCAGAGCCAGGCCGGATCCAGGACACACGCGTGGAGGAGTTGCAGTGTTGCCACAGCCAATCAGGACTTGGGAGAAAGTTTGAACAGCAAAAGAATAACTCTGTAGCATGCTCAGTGAGAGCGAATCTTAGCAGCCTGTGCAACCTCACTGCCGACCTTCTGTGATGATGTGACTTTCATTCTGTTGCTTTTATCACTATAGCTGGCTTTAAGGAGGCGATCCATATTAGTGCAGATACTGGGGCAGTGCTAGGACCTGTGTAGACACAGATGCTCTAGAGGAAGCAGACACCACCCATGCCAAGGACCCTGGGCTTCCCCCAGGAGGGCAGCCAGCTCACCAAGTTCAAAGGCTGAGGAGAAGTGGATGCATCAGGTCTGCCTGGTTCCTGCTGGATCACCACGTGACGATGCCTGTAGGCCCTGCTGGGTGGCCTGGAATAATACTCCTTCTGCCTCAGTGTGGCACAGGGGGCCCAGCAGCCCCTGCACCCTGGCCTGTCACCAAGGCCCTCCCGAAAGTCGTTACCCCTCACGACTTGCCACAGTGCCACCCACCTACAGGACGGCAGGTAGTGAATTTTGCATTGGCAAGTAGAGAGTGAGTGAAATTCAAGGGAAATAGTTAAAATTGCTGAAATTCCATCAAGAAGACTTAGCTTTTCTTGCCATCAAGAGCAAGGGTAAATAACAGTAATGCTAATATCTTAATAATTCACTTAATTTATTTACAATTATCTTAGAGCCCTTTCCCGAAAAGGAAACTTCCCCATTCTTTATCATATTCATTAAAAATACATGGACACCATTGTATGTTTACAATAAAAAGCAAGATAAACTGAAGTAACACTGTTGGCAGTGAATATAAATATGATGTTCATAAAAGATTACAAACATTTTGATGTACTTTACCGTAAGTCCCTTTGGTTGAAAACTACATTCTTCAATTCTCTATTGGAACAAAAACCATCTTCAAGTTATTTAACATATAACTGAATGACTTTTGAGATCATATATTTCCACACAAAGTGAGGAAAGATTTCATTGGCTCTCTGCTTGCTAGACTGCGACAAAATAATTACTCTGTATTGAATAAGGGTGTGTTTTGTTAAAAAAATTCCATTATTTCCATGGTAATAAAGTAGAAAGATTTTATATGGGTTTCTACTATGTCTTTTAAAAATTCTATTTCTGCACTGAGCGTTATTTTTATACTCACTGAAGAAACTGAAATTGCACTTTAAGATTTAAGGGAAATGTTAAACGGGAACATTTTCTAAAAACAAGGTGATACTCTACACTTTGCACATGGCACTTTGAATGTAAAATGTTTTTCTAGAAGTGAAGACGGGGTATTTGCTGGGAAGAGAAATCCAGACGCTGTTTTTCCAGTTTGTGGGAATCTCATGAGAAGGTGCGTGTGTGTCGTTCAGGTCTCTCTCTCTCTCTCTCTCTCTCTCTCTCTCTCTCTCTCTCTCTCTCTCTCTCTCTCTCTCTGTCTCTCTTTTTTTTCCTGTTTTGCTTTTTCACCAACCCACTGGGTAGCATTTTTTGCTTCGATGCCTTGTTCCTCTTTTATGTCATCTAGGCCAGCGCTTCTCATCTTGAAAGGGGGTGTGATGGCTTCCAGGCGCATGGGACCAACTCCTTGCTTCCGTCTGAAAAGACATATGTCGCCTTCCCTTCCTGGAAGCTTGCAGGCCTCTGTGCCTCCTGGGCTGGTTCTCAAGCCCAGGACGGTGCCGGGAGGATGACCCCCAGGCCTGCTGCACAGCAAGACTCCTGGGCTCCCCCACCATGGAGCCCTGGGGTGGGCTGGTCTGCACAGCAGCAGCCTGGGACCCGCACTTTAAGAAGCGCTGTCTGATTTGAGTGGTGCTTAACGAAGCAGTATAAGGAAGGAGCAAGGACGGGGGAGGACTCGTGGTCAAGTCACACAGCAGGGGCAGGAAGCCCGCAGCCCTTGCTGTGAGAAGAGCTCAGATCATTTTCACGTGCTGCTGTGACAGGCAGAGGAGGCATAAGAATAATAGGAGTTTTGGAAGACAGATTTGATGGCATATCCAATAGAAGAAATGGATTATGAGTAGGTGTAAAATTGTCATCTTTACTCTCTGTGTGCTTTCAGTCTACGCAAGGTCTTAGGCAATGTCTTAACTACAATTCCAGTTTTTCTCTCTCCGAGAATGGATTGCTTTGGCTAGGGATTACTCACGGTGAACTTGCTTTGCGGGGAGAGTTGCCGACTGTCTTAATTACATTTTGGTAATCTCCTTTTAATTACTTACCTCCTGTGCATCCCCCAGAGGAAAAGGATGGGTGGTATCATATTTAATGAGCTTAAGGATGATGCATTAATTACTCCTATTATTTGTTACTTCTTTTCCCTTCTATTAGAAAAACACAGCAACCCGGGGTTAAACTGGAGAAGTTCATGATGAATGCAGTCCTGGAGAAGTTCATGATGAATGCAGTCTGGGGTTCTTCCCCAGCTGCCTTCCCCTGCAGCCGCCCTGGAGGAGGCTGGCCGGCTCCCTCACTCAGGAGTCCTCAGCCGTTCTTCTTTATTCAGACAAAGGGACCTAAACTCTGCAAGCAAAGCTGCAGGACCCAGCTGGTCTGTCTCTGCCACCATCTCCTGCTCCCTGCGACTAAACAGGACAAAAGAAAACTCACACCTACTCTGTCATTCACTGCGAACAGAACTGCTTGCTCTGTGGTCACCCCCCTCCTCCTGCCACGTCATGTTCCTTGCAGTTTTGTGCTGCCCTTCCAGCCCAGAAATCGTTTGCTCAAGGATTTACTCATCCTCCTAGTAAATGCACGCTTTTCCGATTTGTCTGAGCTCAGGTGTTAGCTTCTTGGCCAGGTGCATCGTGCTAGGCCAATTTAGGGGGTTGATTCCATTGAATTCCCAGAAAACAGATCACACACTGATGGGACAGGGCAGGAGGTGGCCGGTGCAGGGACGCATGCTGCAGGGACAGTGCCACCTCTGCATCCACGGTTCCCAGCCCACCGTGATCAATCCCTGTCTCCAAGCACATTTCTCCTCTTCACTCTTGCTGCAATTTTCTCACTAGGATGTTGAGCAGGTGCTTCTGGAGGTGAAAGCGACTCTTTGCCAAGAGAACTGGGCAGAACTAACCAATGTTGGGGGAGGTAAGCTGACAGTCCATAAAGCTTTAGGAACGTTCTCTCCTTGGTCCGGCAATTCCAGGATCAGCAGAGGCTCCTTGCGACTTGTGCATGAGGACACTCAGGCCACGCTGAGGGGGGACAGCAGACGTGGAGCTTCAAGCCCGGTCTTCTCCACTTGCAGGTCCTTTAGGGGTATTTTGTTACAGCTCCCGAGCAGCCTAAGACAGTCCCCATGTCACTCAGAGTCAAAGCCAAAGTCTTTACAAGGACCCCAAGCCTACGGCTGCCTGGCTCCTTCGCTCCATGGCCCCATCTCCTTAGACCTCTCCTTCATCTGCCCCCAAACCAGTTGGCCCCTTCCTGCGGGTGCCATTGCACTAGCGGTGCCGGCCAGTCCCTCGCCCGATGTCACTGCTCACTCCCTCCCCTCCCCGTTCCTCGGATGTCACCCCTCGTCAGGCCCTCCCTTCTGCTCTGCTCCATTTTTCTCCCAGCTGCTGCTGGAACCTGACATGTGACTGAGTCACTCACTCCTGCTCTGTCTCCCTCACTAGAATGGGGGCTTCTGGAGGCAGGGACTGCATCTGTTTAGTTTGCTGCTAAACCTGGCACCCAGCTCAGTACCTGGTACACATTGGCCATAGGAAACATATGTCATGAGAGAGTGAATGAACCCACACGATGGAATGGCGCATGCTAGATGGAATCCATGCTTTAGAGGAAAATGAAGACCCCAGAGAATGCCAGTGCTACCACAGGAGGTGAAAAGGCAGGAGAGAACAGGCCAGGGGACCCTGGAGGAGAGGCCAGCAGAGCTGTAAGAGGAGAGCGGGATCCCTCATCTGTCACATCGGCACATCGGTGAATAATGCCTGAGACTGATCATTTAGGAAATGGCAGCGTAAGAATATTACTGAGAGACAGGAACATATGCAGCTGAAGAAACAGCAAAAAACCAAAATAAAAATAAAAGTGATTGCTCTTGGGGAGCAGGACTGGAAGTTAAATGGGTAAGTCAAGTGATCTCCGTTTTTAAGTGTTTTGGAACAATTCAATTTTATTTCTATATGGGCATATGTTACTTTGATACAAATGAAAAATGTTTGTTAAAAAAAAGACTTGCAAGAGTTCAGAACACAACCCCCAAACTCAGCAGCATACATGGTCTGTCCTCAACCCTACTCCTAAAGGACATTTGTATACTAAAAAGGGACCATGTGCGGTGGCTCACGCCTGTAATCCCAGCACTTTGGGAGGCCGAGGCTGGTGGATCACCTGAGGTCAGGAGTTCAAGACCAGCCTGACCAACATGGAGAAACTCCATCTCTACTGAAAATACAAAAATTAGCCAGGCATGGCGGTGCATGCCTGTAATCCCAGCTACACGGGTGGCTGAGGCAGAAGAATCGCTTGAACCCGGGAGGCGGAGGTTGTGGTAAGCCAAGATCGCGCCATTGCTCTCCAATCTGGGTAACAAGAGTGAGAGTCTGCCTCAAAAAAGAAAGAAAAGAAAAAGGGCTGGGCGCAAACATGCCAAAGTATTAACCCTAGTTGTCCCAAGGGGTGATTTTAATTATTTTCTTCAACTGTATCAGCATATTCCAAACAGTATATAATGGACATAAACAATTTCTATGAATGTTAGCTTAAATCATATGAAATTGTCAACATTCAACCATTTATGACTTTAAAAATAGTAATTTCATATAATCCAACCCGATAGAACAGAATTATTTAAAAAATATATAAAGGGCTGCTTTTAAGGTCAATAAAACCATTCCTACCCCTTGACTCCAGTTATTTTATTTCTTGGATCTTTCTTAAGGAAAGAATCCAAAATGTGGACACAGATTTACATACAAAGTGTTCACTGTAAATAACAGAGGCAAAAGCTGGAGGAAAACATCCTAAATGCTTAAAAATAAGGGAGCGGGTGGAATGTGATATAGACCTTTTAGCTGATGTTTGGGAAACCTTTAAGTGACATGGTACAATTTAACATTAAGTGAAAAAAAGCAGGATACATGAATATATATATATATATATATATATACGCTGTCATTTCCACTCTGTTAAAAAAATGCATTAGAAATAGGAAGAAAGAAAAAAAGATCTGTAAGGCAGGATGGTGCTTAGAAAGAACACCAGCTCTGAAGGCGAACTCTCTGGCTTGCCACTCCTTGCTGAGCTCAAGTGGCTATTTGACTTCTGGGAGCCTGTCTACTCCGCCTTCCCCAGCGGGCAAGACAGTGAGATGAGAAAGTGCATATGAAGGGCCCAGAGCTTAGTAGGTGCCCACTAAACGGTGGCCAAGGTTGTTCTTGTCATCATCCCCATCATCGTGGGGTCTAAATTACTGCTATCCTTTTTTACATATATTTTTTTGCATTGTCCCTGATGTCTCTCGTGAATATGTATTCCTTTTAAAATGACAAAACACACACACACACACACACACACACATAATCATAAAAATAGCGAGGGTCACTATAAAACAAGAGCAAAGACAAGCCACAGACCAGCGGAAGGTATTTGCAACCCACATGCCAACCAAGGGCCGAAAGCCTTTCAGGTCATTTGTAGACGACGAGACCTGAATAGCTGACAACCCATGGAAGTGTTTGACCCTTACTAATGATCAGATGGCAGAAGTTAAAACATTTAACAAAACCAAGGGACAGCAGGGATGTGTAGTGTCAGGAACTCTCCTGTACCACGGGTGGGGCTGTACACTGGCACAATCACTTAGAAGAACGCTGGCTGTTTCTGGGAAGTTTGAATGTGGACCCACCCTCCCATCAGCAATTCCAGGCAGAGGAGCTCCAGTGTGTGCACACAAGGAGACAGGCACGGAAGGGGGACTGGTGCTTTGCTTGTAATGAAGGAAACTGAGAACAAGCTGCACGTTCGTTAACAGGAGGGTGACGACCGAATGGCACAATCATATATTCAGTTAATAGACTGGATTTTGTTTGTTGTTTTTTGTTTTTTTGTTTTGAGACAGAGTCTTTTTTTTTTTTTTTTTTTTTTTTTTTTTTTTTTTTTTTGAGCGGAGTCTCGCTCTGTCGCCCAAGCTGGAGTCAGTGGCGGATCTCAGCTCACTGCAAGCTCCGTCTTTCTCCGGGTCCGCTCATTTCTTGTTCTCTCAATGCTCTGAGTAGCTGGGTACTATTGCAGGCGCCCCGCCACCTCGCCCGGCTAGTTTTTCATTTTATTCAGTAGAGGACGGCGGGTTTCACCGTGTTACGCCAGGATGGTCTCGATCTCCCTGACCTCGTGATCCGCCCGCCTCGGGCCTCCCAAGAGTGCTGGCATTAGCCACCGCACCCGGCCTTGAGACAGAGTCTTGCTCTGTTGCCCAGGCTGGAGTGCAGTGTTGCAATCTTGGCTCACTGCAACCTCCGCCTCCTGGGTTCAAGTGATTCTCCAGCCTCTGCCTCCTGAGTAGCTGGGATTACAGGTACCCGCCACCACACCCAGCTACTTTTTTTTTTTTTTTGTATTTTCAGTAGAGACAGGGTTTCACCATGTGGGCCAGGCTGGTTTCAAACTCCTGACCTCAGGTGATCTGCCCACCTCGGCCTCCCAAAGTGCTGGGATTACAGGCGTGAGCCACCGACTTTTTATAGCAGCTTAAGTGCATCAACTAAAGCCAATATATTAACATGGATAAATCTTAAATACATTACTATAAGCAAGAAAAAATAAGTGCAGATACAACATTCAATATCATATCACTTACATAAAGCTAAAAATATGCAACACAATAGTGTATTTTGTTCAGAAACATCCATCTAAATGGCAAAGATGAAAAAAAAATCACAAAAACCACAGTGTTTAGGAACCTGGAGTCAGGCTTACAAATCAGTCCCACTGCTCACCAGCTGGGTGACTGTGGATAATACTTCATGTCTCTGTGCGAAGGCCTCGTCTCTCAACTGGGGATATTAATAGCTTGTATCTCACAGTGACCTCAACACGATTATACATGTTAATATATATACAGAGGACTAGAAATAGTGGCAGGTACACAGAAGACATGCTATAGTGTTTGCTGCTATTATTAACCTCAAACCTGAAAAATGTTCATGCTGTTTGCTTTAGTAATCTCATTCCCCAGACCATCTTCTGGGATCTAAGACTCCTTAGAACTCTAAAGCAACCAGAGAAAACAAGCTCCCAAACTTCTTTGAAAAATAAAATAAAATAAAATAAAATAAAAATGTCCAACAAAGGATGCATATTCACCTTCTAATAGTCTGTAGAGTTTATACCAGTGTTTCATTTAGAATGAGCTAATTACATGAGGTGATTGCCAATTTATCTAATATGCTTCTAATCAATTATCTATTTTGTAAAAACTAATTTTAGCTCATTTTCAAAGAGATGCTTATGTGCTGCAGACATTCTTACCTCCTCAAGGAAACAGCTAAAGTTCTGGAGAAAATATTTCCAATTTATATAGGGGGTTAGATGAATTCTTAGTTTCCTCAAAAAATAATGATACTGATTGTCCGTTAGTTTGTAACAGAAATCCTTAAGAACTTGTCCAAATTCTGTAGCCTTTACAAATCCTGTATCCTCTTTATCCAATGCAGAAAATGCCTAAAAAGAAAGAAAAGAAAAAAGATGGCAAATGCTACTGTCAAATGAATACTTCTAAAACACTTTCCTTAAGTACTGTTTCTGCTGAATGCAAATGAAGCCTAGTGTGCAAAAGTACCTTGTAAATTCTAAATTACTAAATAAATGCACCATTATTGAAGGACTGAGACAAGTACAATATGAACACAGTACGGGAGCTTATGAGTTCTAGAGGAAATTCGCCTTACTTGCTCCTATTTGGATGTGAGGAGGAAGGAAAATAAAGAGGAATCCTGGCCCGAAGCACCCGTAACCGTCCTGATAGAAGCCTCACCCTTGCTCCCAGGATCCCTGTTTTACAGAACAGAGCAGAGAGTAACTTGCTCAAGCTCTCTTGGCCCTTACATTCTACTTCAAGTATTAATTAGTTGTAACAGGAGGCTCAGGAGAGACCTCACTGCATTGCATCGGGGCAAGGGTCTCGAGGCAGTAGTCTGACTGTGGGAGCAGCTGGGAGGAGGGATCAGGGGACCACCCTGACCTCACCACTGTCCTTCACAGCAAGGCTTGTGCATGGCTGCTGTCCTTTCCTGAGTCTCAGCCAGAGCCCGAGTGGCCTCGCATCATGAGAAGCTGCCCCAGGCCTGCGCTGGAGCAGAGGGGGCACACATCGCGAATCCTACAGTAGAGGAGTTAAACTGAAAAGTGCAAAATGTGCTGTAAAAGAAAGCACTTTTTTTTCCATCTGTTGAAATAAAATCATTCATTTTTATTGCACCAGGAAATCTGCATCCAGGGGTAGATTAAAATCTTTTTTTAAAGGAAGAATTTAGAGTGCCTGCAAACCCCACCACACCCTTCTGATTAATTCTCATTTGGGGCTAATTAGGCACACCCCACTGGCCTAACAGGGTGATGGCATATGTGTAATCAAATTAACCTTAAAATTTCAGATAGCTTCACATTTTCATGTAGTCCGTGGTAACACGAGGTAGCTGTGTACAGTGGGAAGTCCCCTAGCCAGGAGTTGTTCTGGAAACCTGGGCTCTGCTGCCCACCATAAGTCCTGAACCTCTCTAAACTTTAGCTTCTTCACTGTAAAGATGGACTTAACTCAGAGGGCAGGTGTAAGTTTTCCTAAGTTTACTGGAAAATGCCCCCATCCAGGTACCTGGCCCCTGGGGATCTCAAATGTTAAGGAGAACGATCTTAAGAATGAACACAGCCAATTGTGCCGCAGGGGCAGCGACAGCGGCAGGCTCCAGAGTGAAGAGGAGCCTCGTGTGTCACTCAGCTGGCTGGGCCACCCCTCCTCACCCCTTCCCTCCCCACTAATCCCTCACACCGGGACTCTGGAGCCCACCTTGCTTCCCTACACCAAGGAAATTGGGATGTGATTTACAAAAAAAAAAAAAAAGCTTAAAATAGATCTCAGGAGTGGAGAGTGAGTGATTCCCACCTCCAAGAGTCTGACACCCTAAAAGGGTCACTAGCGTTGATTTCTGCAAAAGTCAAGACGCCAAGGTCAATCCTCAAAAGAAGTCATGGGCAGTAGACAGCACATCTCAAGTAAAGATCTTCAGGACTTTAATTCTTCAAACCACCTGGATTTGGAAAAGGGCTGTGACAAATCCATTTCCCCTTCCTTCTCATGTTCTGGGCTCTGCTCCGTAGTCCCTGTGTGACCCTGGGCAGGTTTATTCATGCTGAACCTCAGTTTCCCCTCCTATAGAGTGGAATCACGAGCCCCACCTTGCAAGGTTATGATCAAAGAGAAAAAGACTCATGAACTCTCATTAGGGCTTGTGGACCCCAGCGCCCCGGGAAGCCCTCTAGAATGTGTGGAGCCAGGACTCTGTGATGTTAGAAGGGATGTTCACTGTGGGGACTGAGAGGTGTTGACTGGATCTTGCAGTCTGGGTTGCTGTGGCTGTTTGGGCTCTGGGTGCCGGCTTCCCACAGGATGGTTCCGATGTGCTGCCTTGTTTATCTCCGATGCCTGCCCTCTGCAGACAGCAACTTCCCTTCTTGATGCTGACACATGGGGAAACTCACGTGGGAGCATCACCCCACCAGGAGGCTGGTTCCAAACACAATATCCAAGGACACCAGCACAGTCCACAGCATCATTACGCCACACACCAGCATCATTCCTTACACGCAGGCATCACTCCCTACACGCAGCCATCACTCCTTACACGCAGCCATCACTCCCTACACGCAGCCATCACTCCCTACACGCAGCCATCACTCCCTACACGCAGCCATCATTCCCTACACGGAGGCATCATTCCACACACCAGCATCATTCCTTACACGCAGGCATCATTCCGTTCACGCAGGCATCATTCCCTACACGAGGCATCATTCCACACACATAGGCATCATTCCGTACATGCAGGCATCACTCCGTACACTGTCTAAAGCTCCATGCAGATGGAAGCTGCAGAACGTCAGCCTACTCAGGTGACTCCCCTTGCTCCTGGAGGACTTCACAGTGAAGTCTCTGTGCCACAACCTGGCCCAGTTCAACCTCTTCAAGGCCACCTTGAGTCCTTCATCTCTGTGGACCGAGTGCTTGGCTGTGCTGAGAGCTCCCAGGATGTGCTGAGCCCACTATTGCCCAAGGGCCTCTATTTTGTCTTTTTTGCCCAGAGTCCCATGACCTCACCCCAGACTCAGCATTTCTAATGCTGAGCACTCCCAACTTGGAGAGCACATGCTGGGGTGGAAGAGTGGATACACATTTACTCACATAAAAGCTCTGCTCGTGGTTAACTAGACACCCCAAGGAGAATGAACAGAGATGGGAGGGGTTTCAGGGTGGGGCTGAGAGGTGTTTTCATGAATCAGGATGAGTTTTCACAATAAAGCACTTTCAGCCTGTCATACCGTGGACAAAGCCAGATGGGAGGACTCAACTACTTCCTGGATCTTCCTCACAACCTCCTGTGGATTCAGCGTTGCAAAATTGATTGGCATGCTCTCTTCCTTTTCCTTGGGCTGAGCTCCTGTTGACTTGCTGTTCTCCACTGCTCTCAGGAAGTCGAGGTAATTGATGGAATTATCATGCCGGCTGACTCCCCAGCTTGTCCCAAAAGGAAGAAAAGAACATATTCATTTTAAAAGCCACCCTACTGCTTATTCATTCAACAAACAGTTGCTGAGCACAGAGCAACGTGGGGAAAATGAATAATTTTAAGACACCATTCCCCGCCCTGTAGGTGCAGACATGGTAGTTAGCTCTGCTATCAGGCAGGCACACACATTCTGCAACACAAGGACTCAGGGTGATGAGAGGTGACAGTGCAGCTCACTGACGGCTGGGGGCCACAGCTGCCTGGACTGAAGACCTGAGGCATGAAGGGACAGCGGGTTGGTGGCTTTGCAGAAGACGAAGGGAGATGTCTGCTGAGAATCCGGCCCTATGATGGGGGCACATGAAAGTATGTTGGCAGGGATGTGACATTCGCAGAGTAGTATCATGGGAAGATAAATCTGATAGCGCCTCAAAGACAGTCTGGAAGTGAGACTGTGGGGTGGTGGCAGTGGCGGGAGAGTAGCAGTCTGGATGGGAGGCTCCTGGGGTCATGGAGGCCTTAACTAAGAAGGGCCTGGACTTGGAAATGGCAGTGGGATTTGAAAGAGAGGAAACATGTCAAAGACAGTGAAAAGAAGAAGAGGAAATGAGTAAGAAATATATTAAATTCTCTTTCAGGAGTGGTTGAAATGAAGTTGTCAAGCTGAAAGCAGTCAAACGATATTTTGCAAAACCTATCTAGCTGAGCATTTTCTCAAATAAAAATTCCACCTGCATTGATGGCTCAGCAAGGACATCCCTGTGGAAACAGAGGCTCCTTCATCCCCTTGACTCTGACACAGAAGAAATTACCTAAGTTCTGGAAGACTAAATTGTGAGGTAAAATCCAAAAGTCTCAGGGAACATACAGTATATATATTAAAGATGCAAAATAATTCAAAATAAAGTTTAATTGCATTCAAAGTTCACATTTCTACAACTTAAATTCCTGGGGAATTTCTGGCACTTAAACACCTAAACTTTCTCTCAGCAGGATTGGGCTCAAGTGTCAACGCAGAAGAGCTTGGAACGCTGGTGGGCTGGAGAGAGAAGTTTCCAGTGATTCAGATATCTGCTTCTAAAGAAGACGAGCCAAGAGCTGAGCTTTTCCAACCCACAGCTGCAGAGCTGCCTTGCACAGGCCCTGCATCGGGTCGGCTTGCATGATGGCGACATCGAGGAAAAGGACAATCAACACTATTTCATCAGCGGGAGAAATTGCCAACGTGGTATTAAAATGTAGTAATAAAATCATATGCATATGCTAATCTCAGTAGTATTTAGAAAAGTCTATTTTGGATCTAGAAAAGAATAATCTACATATAATTACAAATAACAGAGATGTTTATCATCAAGAGGTCTTTGAGAAGAAACAAGCAACTGTGCAATGGATCCTTATTAAGGTTTCAACGCATAAAAAAGTTGATCACCCCCATTGAAAGGTGGGCTTCAGATATCCCACAGTCCTTTTGTTGTTGCTTATAAAAGTATCAAGCCTATGTTTTAACAAGAATCTCTTATAATCATTTAGTTAATTTATCTGCTGTTTTTCCATGATTTATTCATTGAATGCATATGAATTCTTGTTCAGCTGGAAATAGATTCAGCGAGAGGAGATCCCGTTTAAGGAAGAAAAAAACACATAGGCATTTGAGGATGAAATGGTCCTTCCTTTCTATACACACACACACACACATACACAGACACACACACACATACACACAGGCATCGGACTTCTCATAGTTCAAACACAATGGATCAATGTTTTCAAACTTTTAAGGGAATAATTTTCTTCTTAAGATTCTATGCTCAGACAATCCAGCAATGTGTGGGAAGAAGAATTTAAAAAGTTTAGTTCAATAAGAACTCAGAAAATTTACTTCCTGTCCACCCTTTCTTATGAGATTACTTCAGGAAGTACACCAGCAAAAGAAGAATGTAAATCAAGAAATAAAGAGATGTGGGATATAGGAGACAGGGGATCCAACCTAGACAATAGTGGAGGCAGCACAGGATGCTCTTTGGATCACAGAACTAGAGCAGGAAAATGGTGGGGGGCAGGGGTAGGTTCTCAAATAGAGATGCCGGGGAAAAAAACTCAAGAGAGGAGAAAGTGGAATAGAATGCTGGGGAAACCTGAAGGTCAAAAATAATGAACTTTATCTGAGCCCTGTTCTATAAAAAGTGATGGTTAAATAAATCACCCCAACCTTAATGTCCCTGGATAAGTCTACTGCAAAGAACTACCTTTTCCCCATATGACTTAGAAAAGATTCATAGACGCCCCAAGGCTTACCTCTGATAGCAAGGACATAGACCCTCCAAATTCCCAGTCTCAGTCTCATAAATTATTAGCTGAACTGTTTGTTCCCATTGACTAATCTGGACAAAATATCTGCTAACTGACCACAGTTTAGTTAAGCTACTCTCCTTTCTCCAGAACCTTGAACTTGGACCCACCTCAGCCTAAGCCAGCAACAGAATGTGGAATAGCCCCTCCCTAATAGCTCCTCAGGGACTCCGACCACAGGAAAGATGTTTCTTGCTCAGCTGTCTGGTCACACCATCTATTCATCTTACTCCCCATGCTTGGTTCTTTCTATCCTTGTTTACTCTTCCCTATTAAACAAAAGCCCTCTTCTGCTTGCTCTCTGAGATGCTTACACATTTCATGGTTGGGGCATTCTCTCTATTGTAATAATCTTCCTCTCCCTGCTGCAATAGTCTTTTCAGATAAAGTCTCTTTTACCTAAGTATGGATTTGTCTTTACTTGACAAGATAAAACAAAGGCAAATATCATAAAGAAAATAAAGAATAAATTAAACTCCAGGAAATAACCTATCCAATAAAATCATAGTATAGATATGAAACAAATTTAAAATATTGCTATGGTCTATTTGTGTCCCCCCAAAATTCATATGTTAAAATGTTAACCCCTAAGATAATGACCTTTTAGCAGGTGAGTCCTTTGGGAGGTGATTAGTTCATGAAAACAGAGCTCTCATGAATGAGATTAGTGCCTTTATGAAAGAGGCCCCAGAGAGACCTTTGTCCCTTCTGCCACATGAGGTTACAGTGAAAAGACAGACATCTAAGATCCAGGACATTTTCAGCAGACACTAAATCTGCTGGTACCTCAACACTGGACTTCCTAGCCTCCAGAACTGTGAGAAATGAATTTCTGTTGTTTATAAGCCACCCAATTTATATTTTTTTATGGCAGCCCAAAGGGACTGAGACAAATGTGAAATGATTTTCAGCAATTGGTGTGATCTACAAGAGAATCTATTTGATACTAAGGCTAGAGGCTCAGGGATAGTACAACTGGAAAACAAGCTAGTTTTCTTTCATTACCTGACACTGAACAATATTTATATAGTTATAATAAAATAGTATTTAATAGTTTTCAAGTTTTAGAATCAACCTATGAACGAAGCAGGAAGGAACTAGTTGTGGCTACGGGACAGAAGGTTAAATTTAACTACCTAACCAAAGGAAAAATCAAAGTGTAGCTGCCAAAAGCTGGACGTGGAAGGAGTGGGGAAAGTGGCAGAGAGAGGAGGAGAAGAATTGAGGTCATGGGGCAAAATGTCACCCTGAAACCTGGAGACACAGGCACACGCAGAGAATCACAGCTGGGGCCTGTTTTCCTGGAGCAAAAGCCTTTGGAGTCACAGGCTGGCAGGAATACTTACATGGTAATCTTGGCAAATTGGTAGAAACTGAGTGTGGACTAGTGTAAGAGTAAGAAATTCTGGGGGCCCAGTCTTAGGTAACTCTCCACCCCACCCCCACTTTCATGGGCTTTAACTTCAGGAGTCTCACTAGCTTCAGGAGTCTTACCAGCTTCTCAGAGTGAAGATCTGAGAAAGATCCCCTCAGGGTTCTGGCAGGGGAAGGGGAAGAGCAATCCTGGTGAAATACATCCCGAACCTTCTCTATAACTACTTTCCAAGGGAAAAAACTTTCTGAGAGCCTTATCTTAGCTTTGGGGGAAGGACAATCAGCCAACTCCAGCCCCCTCTAGCATTCCTGTTTCACCTAAGCAGAAAAAAACTCAATAAATATTTCTAAAGGTTGCAGCCCATGGACTCAGCCCACTAAAAGACAGAAATGTAATCATAAAACTATAGAATGTTTCCCCTCCCCAATATTTTACCACCACATCAACCCAGCTCTAGTGAAATAATAATGGATTACAACTGAAAGAACTGCAAAACACACAGTCTATTTAAGAAGGAGCTCCTAAGGAAACCCATGAAAACAGGAGAGAAAAAAACAAGGATGCTGGAGGAAATTGCAGCCTTTGCACCAATAGCTACAGCAAACATTAAACACATCCTAACTCCCAGCCAAATGAACATAAAATCTCTAAAGGCCTATATACCTCAGTTCCTGTCTGGCTTTTAACAACAACAAAAATTACAATGCCTATAAAGAAAAGGCACAGTATGAAGAAACCAAGCAAGCTGCAAAAGCAGACTCAAATATGACACGTATTTTGAAATTATCAGATAGGGAACTTAAAACAACTATGATTAATATGTAAAGTGTTCTTATGGAAAAAGTAAAGAACATGCAAGAACAAGTGGGCAATGTAATCAGAGATGGAAACTCTAAGAAAGAATAAAAAGAAAATGCCAGAAATTAAAAAAAAAAAAAAAAAACCACTGTAACAGAAACGAAGAATGGCTTTGATGGGCTCATCAGTAGACTAGACATGGTTAAGGAGAGAATTAGTGAGTTTGAAGTATGTCAGTAGAAACCTCTCAAACTGAAATGCAAAGAAAAAAAGCATGGGAAGGGGTGGACAGGACAATATATCCAAAGACTGGGGGAAAATTTCAAAACGTGTAACACTTGCATCATTGGAATACCAGAAAGAGAAAGAGAAATAAGCAAAGAGACAAAACAAAAGAACAAATAAAAGCAAAAGCAAAACAAAAACAAAAACCCACTTTAATTAATAATGGTAGAAACATTCCCCAAATTAATGACAGACAGCAAATCACAGATCCAGGAAGCTCAGAGAACACCAAGCAGGATAAATCCCCCCAAATCTATACCTAAACATACTATATTCAAACTGGAGAAAACTAAAGACAAAGAGAAAATCTTGAAAGAAGCCAGAAAATATTAGGAAAATACCCTTATCTATAGAGGAACAAAGATAATGAATTATAATACATCAGGCTTCTTGCCAGAAATCATGCAAGCAAGAGGAGAGTGGACTGAAGTGTTTGAAGTGTTGAAATATTTCAACAGCTTAAACCTAGAATGCTAAATCCAGTATTCTCTGTCAGAAATAAAGGAGAAATAAACGCTTTCTCAGACAAACAAAACTGAGAGACTTCATGACCAGCAGCCCTACTCTTCAAGAAATGTAAAAAGGCATTCTTCAGACAGAAGGAAAATCATACAGATCTATATCAAGAAAAGAAGGGTGTCAGAGGAGGAATAAGTGATGGTAAAATAACATCTTTTATTTTCTCACTCTGAGTTGATCAGTGGAGTAATAATAACCACCATGTGTTGGGTGATTGAAGCACACAGGTAAATGAATGCCAGCCATGTTATCAGGCACAGAAGGGAGAAATCGGAAATACCCTTTTATAAGTTTTCTGACTTCCCATTAAGTTGTATTGTGTTACTTAAAGGTGGGCTTAGGCTAGCTCTAAATGGATACTGCAAACTCTTGAGCAACCACTGATTTTTTTTTTTTTTTTTGTGACATGGTCTTGTTTTTTTTGCCCAGGCTGGAGTACAATGGTGCAATCGTAGCTCACTGCAGCCTTGAATTCCTGGGCTCGAGGGATAAAAAATGTTTTAAAGAGGAAAGGGGCCGGGCGCGGTGGCTCACGCCTGTAATCCCAGCACTTTGGGAGGCCGAGGCGGGCGGATCACGAGG
>NW_016814226.1:979151-1047927 GCF_001698545.2 Rhinopithecus bieti
AAAAAAAAAAAAAAAAAAAAAAAAAAAAGAGGAAAGGGGTGCTAATATTCTCCCCTTTACAAAGTAAGGGACATTCTATCCACACAGCAAAATTACACAGACAGAAATAAGAGTCAGAGGAGGCAATTAGCTCAAGTTGTTTCAGGTTAAAAGTGCATGAGAATAAGACTTCCAGTTAAATACAGTGGCTTGAACACACATATGTAGTTCTGTTACCACTCAAAACTCTTCTAAAATGACAGAAAAGGGAGTTTTAAAAGGTATAAAACAGTGGTTTTCAAGGTAGGGTGCAAGAGTCCAGCAGCATCAGCATCACCTGAGCCCTTGTTATGAATGCACATTCCCAGGCCCCACTGAATCAGAAACTTTGGGGAAGGGGCCCAACAATCTTGAGTTTTAATGAGCCCTTGCAATGATTCTGATGCTTGGAGTTTGCGGACCGCTGGCATAAACTCCTAAGGACTAGGAGTATGTGGAAGAAGAGAACAGCTGCTGGAGAATCTACAGGTAATGGAAATAGATGTATCAGAATCCAAGAAATTACTTTCTAAAACAAACAGAGGGAATGTGGAAGAGAGAAGATCTGATATGCCCTGCAAATACCCTCAGAGGCTCTGGAACGGATGATATCAGGTATATCTAGAAGTGGAGCTCAAGGAGGAGTTAAAATAGGGTTGATTAAAAGACTGGGAAGCAAGCAGACCCCAGACCTCTCGTCAGACTTCATGTGTCTGGGTGCCTGTCCCTCCCACCCCTAATGGGAGAATACACCTGGAGGTATATTCTCTGGAGATGCTGTTTCTGAGTCTAAGGTAGGGAGGGTTCTTAATGAAAAGGGGAGGATTAATAAAAAGTATATACACTGACTGTTAATATATAATATAAATAAAAGTATATACACTGACTGTTAGTTTCCTATGGCTTTGTAACAAAATAGTACATATCTGGTGGCTTAAAGCAATGCACATTGAGTCTCCTACAGTTCTGGACACCAGAATCTAAAATGAGTTCCCTGTTGTTGGCAGGACTGTACTCTCCCTGGAGATTCCAGGAGAGAATCTGTTCTTTGCCTCTTCCAGCTTCTGGGGGCAGTTGGCAGCCCCTGGCTTGCAGCCACATCACTCCACTCTGCCTCCCTGGTCACATGTCCTTCTCTTTGTCTGTCTGTTTCAAATCTCTCTCTGCCTCCCTCTTACAAGCACACCTGTGATGGCATTGAGGGCCCATCCTGATGATCCAGGCTCATCTTCCCTTCTCCAGGTCCTTAGCTTAGTTGCATCTATAAAGATCCTTTTTCCAAATAAGGTAATGTCCACAGATTCCAGGAATCAGGACCTGTATATCTTTGGGAGGCATGATTCAGCTTACCACAGTGACTGCTGAAATATCCAGCCTTCTGTGCCCAGTCAGTTCCTAGTGTTGACAGCAGAAGATCAAAGAGTTTTCTCTCATTGGGTTGCCCAATTAGCAAACAAATAAACAAATCATCACACCAAATCTACAGGGATACATAGTTGAATTAGAATTTCAGATAAACAACAAAATTTTTAGTATAACTCAAATATTACATGAGACATACTTATATTTAAAAATTATTGTCTATCTGAAGTCCTAATTTAACTGACCATCTTATATTTTATCTGGCAAGTCTATTCTCTGGCAAATCTGAAAAGGCCAAACAAAAAGTTTTAAAGATACTGACATTGGGGGCCCCTCAAGAAAACTTCAAGTCAGATTACCACACAGTTCAATTCAAAGTCAGCAAGCTCCACCTATCTGTGTAGAACTTCTGATCTGCAACTCAGTACCCTGTCCTCCACTCTTAGTATGGACATATTTTTGAAGAAAATATCCAACATGAATAATAGATTTAAAAAGCAACACTGAGGAGAGACTTATCTGCTAAAGAAAACTTTTTTAAAAGCCTATTGTTAATACCTTCAGAGAAATGAGACAGTGCATCCATGAAACAAGAGCAGGATGTTATAAAAAAGGAACAAACAGAGAACTAAAATGAGCTCTAGTAATTAGAAATATAAGTATGGCAGCAGAAACAAAAATATCAAAGAAGGACTGGGAGCTAAAATTGAGGAAATCTCCCAGAAGGTAAAGCAGAAAGAAAAAGAGAAAGAAAAAAAAAAAAAAAGATTTAAAATAAGTAAGAGAACAGTCCAGGCAGTTCAACATTCAATAACAATAGGAGTTCCAGAAAGAATAGAACAGGGAAGGAATTCATTAATAAAATAAGTCAAGAAACTTTCCAAGAACTGAAGAACATGAAAAGGGCAATCTTCAAGAAGATGAAGCTGACAGATTAGCTGATGTGTCTCAATGGATTGGAAAGAGATTAAGTTGGGGATTTAATTAGTAGGAGAATAAGTACATAGGAAACTAAATGAACAGAAGAAATAGGATAATTTGACTTCAGGGAAAAAGTGCTATGTAGAAAAGAAAAGTGATGAGCTAGTCACAGCAATGTAGATCTAGGATGTGGAGCGAACCAAAACTGACGCAGCAATACGACAGGCATGTGGCATGTGGAGGTAAGTTTTCGTGCGTTTCCGTGGGGTAATGGAGGCTGAAGGGGGTGAGATGGTTGGTGGCATGGGATGAGTGGAAAATAGTTAAACCTACATTTTCTTGGTAGTAAGTCAATATAAACTGCTTAAAAGTGAAAAATCAAGAAGTTGCAATATATGCCTGTCACTTAGAAGTAGGGACATCCAGCTGGGCATGGTGGCTCACACCTGTAATCCCAGTACTTTGGGAGGCTGAAGCGGGCAGATCATGAGGTCAGGAGATGGAGACCATCCTGGCTAACACGGTGAAACCCCATCTCTACGAAAAATACAAAAAATTACCCAGGCGTGCTGGTGGGCACCTGTAGTCCCAGCTACTCTGGAGGCTGAGGCAGGAGAATGTCATGAACCCGGGAGGTGGAGATTGCAGTGAGCAGAGATCATGCCACTGCACTCCAGCCTGGGGGACAGAGCGAGACGCCATCTCAAAAAAAAAAAAAAAAAAAAAAAAAGAAAAGAAAAGAAGTAGGGACATTCACTATCAAAAGATATCAGTCAACAGTGTTGGAAGTAGTTGACTTTGGATAGGGAAATAAGGGCTGCAGCAGGGCAAACAAACTGCTGGTTTTAGTAACCAGCCTTGTAGAACTATGTGATTCCTGCCAAAGTGCCTGAATAACTTGAATAAAATAAAAACTAATGTTGACTGGGCACAGTGGCTCACACCTATAATCCCAGCACTTTGGGAGGCTGAGGTGGGTGGATCACCTGTGGTCAGGAGTTCGAGACCAGCCTGGCCAACATGGTGAAACCCTGTCTCTACTGAAAATACAAAAATTGGCCAGGTGTGGTGGCGGGCACCTGTAATCCCAGCTATTTGGGAGCCTGAGGCAGGAGAATCACTTGAACCCAGGAGGTAGAGGTTGCAGTGAGCCGAGATCGTGACACGGCACTCCAGCCTGGGTGACAGAGCGAGACTCCATCTCAAAAAAACGAAACAACAAACAAACAAACAAACAAAAAAACCACTAATGTTAAGAAATGGTGGCACTGCTGCTAAGACACATCAGGAAAAGTTACGCATTTGTCAGAGGGCTTTCTTTTATTGCTTTGGGTGGACTCAAACCCATTCTAGTGTGACCCAGCCAACAGGAAGACATGGAGGTTATTTTCATCTCAGAAGGCTGTTTGGGAGGACATACAGAAGAAACAAAGGCAATTCTCCAGTATGTTTTTCAGGGCCATGAGAAACATATTTAACCTAGGCAAAAAAGACCTGTTTAGCAGATTGGTCAGCTCCCCTTCCGTAAGAGAACAGCCACATTCTTCCAGCACCTTCTGCATCTTGCATATGGATATGTAGTTGGTTTTGGATTTATCGATTTTGGTGAATGCTTTGCTGATATCTTGATAGCGGTCTGCAAGCTTATCCCTGAAAGAGAGTACATTGCAGATATGCCCTAAAATCAGGAAAACAACTCCTTTAAAGCAAACATTTCATGATTATTCTAATGCAATGAGCCGATGGCTCATCTAAGAACTAATTTTGAAGATGTTTTACAGCCTCAGCGTAACACTGACATTAAAAGATATCCCGGAAAAATTGTAAGTCCGTATCATTATCATTTTGTTATTGCCATCATTAGCAAAACCACGCTAGAGAAAGTACAGCTTTGTCTTTGTACTGGAATTGATACTTTAAAAACGGAACCGAGAATGGAAAAAGCTAGTGATTTTACATACAGATATGTGAAATACACACTCTTTCTCAATCAATACCAACTGAGCACCTGTGACGTGCCAGATGCTCCTGTAGGTGCTGGGACATGTCTAGTGAATCAAAGGGGCATTCCCTAGAAGGATTTCCATTCCAGTAGTGGGGAGACAGACAATAAACAGAAGATAGAAGTATAGCATGGTGGGACAGTAGGTTTACAGGCAAAAACAAAAAACACCAAAAAACAAAAAACAAAAAACGACAGTAGGTTTGTAGGTTTGTAGGCTTATAGGCACTTTGGCTGTAGGCTCTTTTTCTTCAGCAAAGACTGGGATGCAAAAGGGTCAGCCAGGGACTGGAGAACAGCTAGTGCCAAGGCCCTAAGGAGGAGTGGAGAAGGGCAGCAAGTGAAGAGTGTGGAGATGGACGGGGCCTTGTCGGTGCTAGGGCAAGGGAGTGCCAGAGACCCTGTTCTTTTTTTTTTTTTTAACCAGGCATTTTATTATTAAGAAACAGCCATCATGTGGTGTGCATCAATGGGCAAATCAAGGGCCATGTAGTGCCAAAGACTCCAAGACTCCCTCCGTGTTTTTTTTTTTTTTTTTTTTTTTTTTTTTTTGAGATGGAGTGTTGCTCTGCTACCCAGGCTGGAGGGCAATGACGCAATCTCAGCTCACTGCAACCTCCGTCACCTGGGTTCATGCCATTCTCCTGCCTCAGCCTTCCTAGTAGCTGGGACTACAGATGCCCACCACCACGCCCAGGTAATTTTATGTATTTTTAGTAGAGACGGGGTTTCACTGTGTTAGCCAGGATGGTCTTGATCTCCTGACCTTGTGATCCCCCGCCTCGGCCTCCCAATCAAAGCTGGGATTACAAGCTTGAGCCACCACGTCCAGCCAACCCGGTTTTTTGTTTTTGTTTTTGTTTTTTTTAAAAAAACTAGGCTTTTTATTGTTAAGAAACAGCCACTGACCAGGCGTGGTGACTCACGCCAGTAATCCCAACACTTTGGGAGGCTGCGGTGGGTGGATCACGAGGTCAGGAGTTCGGGACCAGCCTGGCCAACATGGTGAAACCCCCGTCTCTCCTAAAATACACAAAATTAGCCGGGTGTGGTGGTGGGCATCTGTAATCCCAGCTACTAGAGATGCTGAGGCAGGAGAATCGCTTCAACGTGGGAGGCAGAGTTTGCAGTGAGCCGAGATCATGCCACTTTACTCCAGACTGGGCAATAGAGCAAGACTCTGTCTGAAAAAAAAAAAAAAAAAGAAAGAAAGAAAAGAAAACAGCCACCACATGGTGTGAATCCATGGAAAAATCAAGGGCCATGCTGCCGTCTCAAGTACGCACTCACATGTGACCTCTCAGCCCTGCAAGGCAGTGTCATCAGCCCTGCTTTCTAGGCCAGGAACAGGACAGCATGAGAGCCCAGGGCGGAATCAGGACAAGACCAGGCCTTTCACTCACAGTGAGGGAGACAGAGACAGCATCTTTCTGTCGCTCCCAGCTTCAGGGCTGATTTTCTTGCAGGATGTGTGATCTCAAGTCTCTGTGATTCAGAGACACTGAATTTTCAGTCTGGGAAAATTCTCTCCTAACTTGAAAAAGTTGCAGATAAGGAACTCAAAAAGTGCAGAAATCTTCAAGAAACAATAATCTTGCACTTGATCTATGGTGGACTGGCTGTAAATTCAATAATTTCAACTCACCCAGGTCCCTGAAAATGTCTTCCTTTCAAACTGAGTAATATGCCTGTCTGATGGGCTGAGACGTGAATTCCTCAGGGGAAAGAATGTGCTATAAATTCTAGAGACGAAATCTTTGGTGGTAATTGGCTACCACTTCAGGTATGTATTTGTGGGAGAGGATGCCTAGAAAAAATAATCCATAGGAACAGAAACATCAGGACTCTGGGAGAGGCGAGATTCCGTGGGAACGTTCAGGGTGGTGGAGAGCAGCATTTACTTTGAAGCCACGGGGGTGATCAACTCCCTTGTCTTGCTGGCCTCCAGCTTGGAATGGGCTCCCATGACATTTGAGTACTTCATACAAACGACTGCAGGAACCGTGCTGTGCGTGTATACCAACAGCAGCAACATTCTGGATTCCCCTACAGGTGTACATTGAATTCAGTCCCATGTTGCAGAATGATTACTCGTCATCACAACTATTATATTCCACTTAATTCTTCAAAATGAAAGCAAATGAAGGTAGAAAAAAAATCCAAACATTTTTTTGAGATACATATTTTTAGAAAATTGAAGCATTCAGCATTTCTTGGACTGGTTTCCAGGCGGTAATTATTTCCCTTGCTGAGTAAATATGTGCACAGAGTAAATGAGGGTTTAGAGCACAGATCATAGCACAGTGCCAAACAGAAACGGTGTCAGCCGACACTCAGCGACAAAGCTGCACTGGGTCTGTGTCCAGTTCCTGGTCTGGGCAACAAGACAGAGGCCAGAAGGGGGCACTGTTATGGCCAATGGACAGCCACAGAGCCCCTCACACACAGGCCTCAGCCACAGGCCTCCCCACTCTGGTGCTGCTGAAAAATTGCACACCTCTCCATTTGCATTTTCCAATGAGCCTGTGTTATGTGGCTCATTTACTGCTGCTATTCTGATTCTGAATCTTCAACTGAGACTCAAGCAAAAAGAGCAAGGCATGGAAAATAAATGCAAAAGAAAACAGATTTTCTTAATCTTCAAAATGTATTTTAGGGTACTCCAAACAAAATGAATTCCCTTAGATTTCAGAGGCAAATACAAAATTGTGGTCACTTGAATGGAACATGACTCACATCTGTCAATCTGATCAGAGTGTCAGTATAGATGAGGAGGTAAAAAAAAAAAAAAAAAAAAATCCTGGAAACATTGAATCTTCATTGGAAAGACCCACTGACAGCAAAATCTAAAAACAGGCCATCCTAAAGGACAAGGTTATTTGGGAATTTTTACAAGCCGATATTTTCGAGGAAACCGAAATTGGTCATGCATTTGTCTTCTTTACTAAGAGAGCATGGGTGGGGCAAGGGGGAGTGGGTGAGAGTGAATTAGTTAACTGAGCTCGATGATCTGAAATGCATTGTCTTGCAGCTCGCAGTTCTTTTAGCTGCACGCCCATGCTCCGTGTGGAACAGAGGTACAGGCAGAGAAAGAGTGTACTGGGAGTGCCCAGGATGCACAGTTTCTCTCCTAGAGCCTCATTACTCACAAGTGGCAGGAAAGACGAGAAGAGAAGACACGAGCGGGTAATGAGGCCAACCCTGTCTAGTAAAGATAAATTCCACTTTTTCATTAGCTTTATGGCATATTTGATTTATACCAATCTTGTGCATACTTTACTTTGAATTTCACAAACTCAATTCTCTGCTTTCAGGCTTCATAACTCAGTAACTTAGATGTAATTCAGGGGTGTGTTCAAACTGCTCTTCTCTTAAACCCCGTTTAGCTATTACATTTCATCCTTGTGTCCTTGGCATTCTCAGTTCCTCTGGAGATTCATTCATTCATTCAGGTGCTATGGGAGGTGGTAGGACAGAGAGTGAATCTTGCCTTTTGAAATGACAGACAGGAGACAGACTCACAAACATGTAAGAGCAAGATGGAGCTAAGGCAGAGCTATAGAGCAGCAGGTAAGAGCCACATGTGTAGGGGGTATGGATGGGAGACCAAGGATTGCGATCATGCCAAGAAAATCTATCTCATTGCTGTAGTCACATCATATGCAGCCCAATTTTTTTCTCTGTTATAAATGTTAAAAATATGACATAAGTAGCTGGGCGCAGTGGCTCATGCCTGCAATCCCAGCACTTTGGGAGGCCGAGGCAGGAGGATCACCTGAGGTCGGGAGTTTGAGACCAGCCTGACCAAAATGGAGAAACCCCGTCTCTGCTAAAAATACAAAAGTAGCCGGGCGTGGTGGTGCATGCCTTAATCCCAGCTACTCGGGAGGCTGAGGCAGGAGAATTGCTTGAACCTGGGAGGCAGAGGTTGCAGAGAGCTGAGATTGTACCATGGCACTCCAGCCAGGGCAACAAGAGCGAAACTCCATCTCAAAAAATTTGAAAGTAGGCTAGATATGGTGGCTCATGCCTGTAATCCCAGCACTTTGGGAGGCTGAGGCGGGAGGATCACAAGGTCAGGAGATGGAGACCATCCTGGCTAACATGGTGAAACCCCATCTCTACTAAAAATACTAAAAGATTAGCCAGGCGTGGTGGCAGGTGCCTGTAGTCCCAGCTACTCGGGAGGCTGAGGCAGGAGAATGGCATGAACCTGGGAGGTGGAGCCTGCAGTGAGTTGAGATCATGCCACCGCCACTCCAGCCTGGGTGACAGAGCAAGACTCTGTCTCAAAAAAAATAAAAATAAAAATAAAAAATAAAAAATAAAAAATAAATTTGAAAGTAGACAAAGAGTTGCTGGATGGATTAAAAAACAAGATCCAACTATATGCTGCCTATGAGAAACTCACTTCACCTATAAAGACACATATAGACTGAAAGTAAAGAAAAGGAAAAAGATATTCAATGCAAATGAAAACCAAGGAAGAGCAGGAGTAGCTATACTTATATCAGATAAAATAAACTTTTAGTCAAAAACTAAAAAGGCCTGAAGGTCATTATTAATATAAAGGGATCAGCTCAGCAACAGGATGTAACAATAGTAAACACATGTTCACCCAGCACTAGAGCACCCAAATATAGAAAGCAAATGTTGATATACCTAAAAGGAGAGCTAGATTGCAATACAATAATAGTAGCGGACAACACTCCACTTTCAGCAACGGGCAGATCATCCAGACAGGAAACCAACAAAGAAACATGAAGTTAAACTATGGTCTAGGCCTAATGGACCTAACAGACATTTACAGGACCTGTCATCCAACTGCTGCAGAATACAGATTCTTTTCATCGGCACATGGATCATTCTCCAGGATACATCATATGTTAGGCCACAAAACATGTCTCAGCCAATGTGGAAAAGTCAACATAATATCAAGTATCTTTTCTGAAATGGAATAAAACTAGAAACCAATAAAAAGAGGAACTTTGGAAACTGTACAAATATATAGAAGTTAAACAACATGCTCCTGAATGACCAATGGTCAATGAAGAAATAAAGAAGATTAAAAATGTATTGAAACAAATGAAAATGGAAATACAACATACCAAAAATCTATGGGATACAGCAAAAGCAGGGCTAAGAGGGACATGTATAGCAATAAATGTCTACATAAAAAAAAAAAATAGAATGACTTTGCATAAACAATCTAACAATGCACCTCAAGAAACTAAAAGAGCAAGAAAAATCCAAACGTAAATTAGTAGAAAGGAAGAAATAAAATCAGAGCAAAAATAAACGAAATTGAGACTCAAACAATACAAAAGATCCACAAAATTAAAAGTTGGTTTTTGAAAAGATAAATAAAATGGACAAACTTTTAGCTAGATTATGAAAAAAAGAAAGTCCAAAAGAATTAAATCAGAGATAAAAAAGGAAGTATTACAAGGTTAGAGATGACAGAAATAGAAAGTATCATTAGAGACCGCTATGAAAAACTATATGCTGACAAATGGGAAAACCTAGAAGTGGATAAATTTCTGTCAAGATTGAACCACGAAAAAGTAGAAAATCTGAACGGACCCAAAATGAGTAACGATATCAAAGCACTAATAAAAAGTCTCCCATCAAAGAGAAGCCTAGGACTTGATGGCTTCACTGCTAAAATCTTCCAAACATTTAGAGAAGAACTAATACCAGCTCTACCCAAACTTTTTCAAAAAATTGAAGAGTAGCGAATACTTGCAAACTCATTCTATAAGGCCAGTAATATCCCGATACCCTAAGCAAACAAGAACACTACCCAAAAAGAAAACTGCAGGCCAAAATTCCTGATGAACATACACGTAAAAATCCTCAACAAAATACTAGCAAACCAAATTCAACAACACATTGAAAGGATCATTCACCATGACCCAAGTGGAATTCATCCCAGGGATGCAAGGATGGTTCAACATATACAAATTAATAAATGTGATACTTCACATCAACAGAATAAAGGACAAAATTACATGATAATTTCAACAGATGCTGAAAAAGCACTTTATAAAATTCAACATCCTTTCATGATAAAAACTCTCCTCGCAATGAATATAGAAGCAAAATACAGGCCATATTTGACAAACTCAAAGCTAATATGATACTAACCAGGGAAAAGCTGAACGTCTTTACGCTAAGATCTGGAATAAGACAGGATGCCCACTTTTACCACTTCTATTCAACATAGTCCTGGAAGTCCTAACCTGAGCAATTAGGCAAGAGAAAGAAATAAAGGGCATCCAAATTGGAAAGGGAAAAGTCAAATTAGCCTTGTTTGCAGATGACATGATCTTACATTTAAAAAAAAACCTAAAGACTCCACCAAAAAATTCCTAGCACTGATAAACAAATTCAGTAAAGTTGCAGGATACAAAATCAGCACACAAAAATCAGTAGCATTTCTACATGTTAACAGTGATCAATCCAAAGACGAAATAAATAAAGCAATCCCATTTACAACATCTACAAAGAATATAAAATACCTAGAAATCAGCTGAACCAAAGAAATGAAAGATCTATACAGAGAAAACTGTGAAACGCTGATGAAAGAAAATGAGGAGGACACAAGTAAAAATGAAATGATATTCCTTGCTCATGGATTGAAAGAATTAATATTGTTAAAATGTCTATACTATCCAAAGCGATCTACTAATTCAAGCAATCCCTACCAAAGTATCAAATGACATTCTTCACAGAAATAGAAAAAACAATCCTAAAATTCATATGGAACCACAAAAGACCCCAATTAGCTAAAGCAATCCTAAGCAAAAAGAACAAAGCTAGAGGCATCACGCTACCTGATTTCAAATTATACTACAAAGTTTTATATTTACTAAAATAGCATTGTACTGGCATAAAAGCAGACACATAGAACAATGGAACAGAGTAGAGAACCCAGAAGTAAATCCATGCACTTACAGCAAATTCATTTTTGTCAAAGGCACTGAGAACACACACTGGGGAAAGAAAAGTCTTTTTAATAAATGGTGCTGGGAAAATGAATATCCACATGCAGAGGAATGAAACTAGATCCCCATCTTACAACATAGACAAAATCAACTCAAAATGGATTAAAAACTTGAATGTAAGACCACAAACTATGAAACTACTAGAATAAAACATTGGGGGAAATGCTACAGGACATTGGTCAGGGCAAATATTTTTTGGATAAGACCTCAAAAGCACAGGCAACAAAAGGAAAAACAAACAAATGGGATTACATCAAGCTGAAAAGCTACTGCACCATGAAGGGAACAAAGTGAAGAGGCCACCTACCGAGTCAGAGAAGATATTTACAAACTCCCCATCTGACAAGGGATTAATAACCAGAATACATAAGGAACTCCAACAACGCAACAACCTGAAAAGAAATAACCTGATACGAAAATGGCCAAAATACCTGAATAGACATTTCTCAAAAGAGGACATATAAAGTGGCTAAGACGTATGAGAAAAATGCTCAAGGTCACTGATCATCAGGGAAACGCAAGTTAAAACCACAATGAGATATCATCTCATCCCAGTTAGAATATCTATCATCAAAAAGACAAAACAGAAGTGCTGGTGAAGATGCAGAGAAAGTGGAACACTCATCCACTGTTGGTGGAAATGCATAATACCATGAAACACAGTACGGAGATTACCCAGAAAACTAAAAACACAACTACCATATGATCCAGAAATTCTAGAATACTGCTGAGTATATCTCCAAAAGAAAGGAAATCAGTATATCAAAGAGATGTCTTCATTTCCATGTTCATTGCAGCGCTGCTCACAATAGCCAAGATCTGAAATCAACCCAAGTGTCCATCACCAGATGAATGAAGAAAATGTGGCACACATACTCAGTGGAATATCATTTAGCCATAAAAAAGCAGACAATTGTCATTCACAGCAACATGGACGGAACCAGACATCATTACGTGAAGTGAAATAAGCCAGGCACAGAAAGACAAATATCACACGTTCTCACTCATATGTGGGAGTTTAAAAAGTTGATCTCAGCCAGGCTCAGTGGCTCACACCTGTCATACCAGCCCTTTGGGAGGCTGAGGTGGGTGGGTGAGCTCAGGAGTTTGAGACCAGCCTGGGCAACATGGTGAAGCCTCATCTCTACTAAAAATACAAAAATGCGCTAGGTGTGGTGGTGTGCACTGGTAGTCCCAGCTACTCAGGAGGCTGAGGTGGGAGGATCACAATGTGAGCCTGGAAAGTTGAGGCTGCAGTGAGCCATGATGGAGCCACTGCACTCCAGCCTGGGTGATGAAAGTGAGACACTGTCTTAAAAACAAACAAACAAACGAACAAACAAAAACGGTTGATCTCATGCAGGTAGAGAGTAAATTACCAGAGGCTAATTTACCAGAGGTTATCAGAGGCTGGGAAGGGAAGGGTCGGGAGGGAAAAGATAAGAAAAGCTGGGTAAGGGGTACAAAAATACAATTTAATAGAAAAAATAAATTATAGTATTTGATAGTACAGTAGAGAAATTATACTTAACAATAATTTTATTGTTATATACAATTATATAACAATAAAATGTTATATTGAAATACATAAAAATTTTATTGTATACTTCAAAGTAGCTAGATTTAAAAATATCTAAAAGAGTATAATTGGATTGTTTGTAGCACAAATGATAAATGCTTGAGGTGATGGGTTCCCCATTTACCCTGAAGTGATTATTACACATTGCATGCCTGTGTCAGGATATCTCATGTAACCATAAATATATGATCCTATTATGTACCCACAAAATTTTAAAAAAATATAGCTAGAAGAGAAGATTTGTAGAATTTGTAGAAAGATAAAGGTTAGAGATGGATATCCCAATTACCCTGATTTGATCATTACACATTGTATACAAGTATCAAAATATCACACATACCCTCCAAATATGCACAACTATTAAATATCAGTTTTAAAAAAGGGAAAAGAATCATGTAGGCTCCCACCATCCAAATCCAGTGGGGTACCTTCTGCACAGCATCTTCTGGTCCCGTGCACCTGCTCGTCCATTTGATATTGTTCCATTCACGGTACACATACTGCCCAAAACCTAACTGCCTGTTAGCCCTTTACACAAATGTTTCCATGTTCTTCCACAGTGGCCGCAGCAGGCATGGGCAATTTCATGCTCTTTCAGGCTGCTCTTTGCTAAGCCAGTGCACTAATTTGGGATTGGAAGGTATTCCCTTTGTTGTTGTTTTGCTGTTAAAGACACACTGCACTTTGGGAGGCCGAGGCAGATGGATCACTTGAGGTCAGGAGTTCAAGACCAGCCTGGCCAACATGGCGAAACCTCACCTCTACTAAAAATACAAAAATTAGCTGGTCATGGTGGTGTGTGCCTGTATTCCCAGCTACTCAGGAGCCTGAGTCAGGAGAATCGCTTGAACCCTGGAGGTGGAGGTTGCAGTGCGTTGAGATAGTGCCTTTGCACTCTAGCCTGGGAGACAGAGCAAGATTCCATCTCAAAAAAAAAAAAAAAAAAAAAAAAAAAAAAAAAAAAAAAAAAAAAGACACACTGCAGGTCACCCCTTCCAGTTGCTAAGCTGTTGGCTTATTCTGAATTATTTCTTGGGGATAAAGTCCTGAAAGTAGAAGTGTGAGTTAAAGAATATGTCTGGTTCTTTCCTTTATTCATTCAACAGATATTACTGGGTGCCTGTTTGGTGCCAGACACCAGGTAAAGTGACAGACATCCCTAGGGAGCCTGCATTCTAGTTGGGCCAGGGGAGTGGCCAGGCAATACGCCATCCACAACTTAAAAGGATCATTTTCAAGGGTGACCCATAAATATGATGGATGATATAAGATTGTGACTGGGTAAGATGGAATGGGCTATTGCTTTTCAACTACTCTTTGACTTCGCACCAATTTCTAGAATCGACAGCAGTGAACAAGCATGATTATTTCCCTGTAACTTTGCCAGCATGGGAAGATACCATTTTAAAATAACTTGTGCTGTGAGGCCAGATGTAAAAGGGGACTTCCAGATGATGGCCCTGTGGTCCTTCCTCACTCACCTGGCTGCCACGGCCTTCTCTGTGCTCTGCTGCAGTTCCTTCATCTCTTCCTGTAGCTGCTGTGGCTTCGTAAAATGCCCCATGAAGTTGAAATAATCCTCTGCGCAGGGCCGATGGACAGCAGGTGAATAGTTAACACCCAATTTCTGTAAAAATTCCTGGTAAGTAATGTGCCCTTTTCCCTTGGTGTCGTAGCTTAAAAAAACAAAAACAGAAACAGAAAGCACTTCTCAGTAGCCACTAAGGTGTGCTGGTGCTCAGGGTTTGGAAAATGCCTGCACCATCCATGAGGAGATCATCTTCCGTCCCTCACCACTCAGAGCCCGCCCTGTGGACCAGCGGCATCAGCCCGGCCTGGCAGAGCTGGAAATGCAGTTCAGGCTTCACTCCCGATCCGATCGGCATCCGCATGTTAACAAGGACCCCAGGTGACTCACAGGCACATCAGCATTCAGGACGGTCACGCCACACATGCACACATGGCCTGCCCGGAGAGAGAGCAACCTAAGCCACTCACCTGTCATTCTATTAGAAACACAGTTGTGACTACAGAAAATTAAAGTCAACCCCTCCATAGGTTTAGCAGGTGTTTTTGTTGTTTTTTGTTTTGTGTTGTTTTTGAGACAGAGTCTCACTCTGTGGCCCAGGCTGGAGTACGGTGGTGCGAGCTGGGCTCACTACAACCTCTGTCTCCGAGGCTCAAGTGATTCTCCTGCCTCGGCCTCCCGAGTAGCTGGGATTACAGAGCCGGCCACCACGCCTGGCTAATTTTTCTATTTTCAGTAGAGACGGGGTTTCACTATGTTGACCAAGCTGGTCTCAAACTCCTGATCTCAGGTGATCCGCCCGCCTCGGCCTCCCAAAGTGCTGGGATTACAGGCGCGAGCTGCTGCACCTCTCCCGTTCAGCAGTTTTTTAAATTGAATACTTACCTGTGAGAGGAACTATGCTAAGGTTTAGAAGAAAATTCTTCAAAAAGCATATTCAATCTTAAAACTCGAATGAGTGAATGTCACTTGATTCAAAGATGGTAAAATTCCCCATTTTGTCTTTGAAGAGATGCCAATTACATACAGCCAATGAGAGAGGCCAGTAAGGAAAACAAGATAAGAATTATGCTATGCACCTTTTATGTCATTTTCTATTATTGAGATTTTTCTGAATTAGAACTCATTAAAAAAGGCATAATGGAGGGTTTTATCTCCCAACGTTGTTCAAATAGAATAGAATTACTTCAATAAAATTTTAAGGCAAATTGCCAATTTTCTTTAAAGAAAGAAAGCATTTATTTTTACAGAAAGATCTTGGTCCTCATCTAATCGATAAAAATGGCATTTGCAGATGTGATTTTCCCCGGATGAACTCAGAGTTACAAGGAATGAGACTACATTTAAACAATGTTGCCAGCATAATTCTCCCATCAGGATGTTGCTTGGGCATTTGTCTGATGGAGTAGAAGTACAATCGGTTTTCCTTTGAGAGGTAGAGCTCCCTTTTGCTCTGCTCGTTAACTGATGAGATCCTAGAGGATCTATGGAACCCACAGTTGCCTGCGACACACTAAGCCCTGTGTGACTGTTGGAGCTGACTTAACAATAAAGAAAATATCCCTATTGACCACACTATTGTCCTCAAGGGGAAGGGGTGGTGGGTAGGAGAGAAAGCAGATAGATGTTTGGGTAAATGTTGCTTCATGCACTTGTGTTAAAACTTGCAGAGGCTCTCAGGAGTTGGAAGACCACCACCCTTCCCAAAGGCCATGTGGGCCTGTCCCCACAGGTGCCCATGAGGGCTCTCTCCATGCTCCCTTGCCTTCTGTGCCCTGCAGATCCCTGCTCCTCTGCCATGTGTCTGCCATGCACCTGCTGCCTCTACACAGCATTCACCCCATTCTCCACACAGACTCCACCTGACAAGGTAAGAAAAGCCCCCTTGGATGACTTCCTCCACTACTTTGCAGGCAGGGTGCAGATAGAGGGCTCTAGGTAAACACCAGCTCACCGGCTCTTCACCTGGCAAGGCCCTTTCCTGCTCCAGCGATCAGTTCCTCAGCTGGGAGCCCTCACGGGCAGTCCTAGACATGAGGTCTCAGGACAGTGCCCCGCCCAGCTCCTCCTGAGACCATCAGCTCCTTATCCCCTGCAGACCTTTTCAGGTGTCTGTTATGAGGATGACCTTAATTTTGCAACCCAGAAAAGTACGCTTCCACCTTTATTCAGTGAATTTTGTTTTTAAAACCCAGCAAGACAACACACCCTCAGAAAGAGGCCTACGGGCTCTGCAGTGCCTGAGGTTTCTCCTGTGGCTGTGGAAGAGCTGTGGTCTCAGCAGCTCCATCAGGGGCAAGCACCTCCAGGAGGGGCCTCCCTGTTGCTGGCGATGCTAAGATGGCTGCAGGGAGGAAGCTGAATTTCACATGGACATACCTAGGAGGCAGAAGGGCCGCCATTTCTTGAGCTTCTAGGGTGATCCCAGGGCCATGCCTGTCTCCTTGAACTACATCAGGACTCTAACTTGCCTTGTGGCACCAGGGCAATGTAATAATACAAACCTGGTCAAGATGCCCTCTGAATAAAGCTCCCAGGGGTTCCTCATTCTGACAGGAGGGTTCCTAACAGAATGGTCCACAGCCTACCCACCTGACAAGCAGCCCCCAGAGAGCAGTGCACCTCTTTTGGAAACCTCTTTCTCCTCCTAAGTCAAAAGAACCATGACCGTGCCTTCCTCTGAGCTCCTCAAGGCGCGGTGAGGACTGGACGGGTTAGTGCACATGCAGATACATGGGGCGTGCATGTTGGCATTTGCAACTGCTCTGTGCCACTCAAAATTTCTCCCACATCCTGCCTCCATCCAGTTCCTAGGTCCATGTCGTATCTGCCTACTAGATGGCAGGTTTCTTGAGGAGAAACTATGGTTTATTCATTTTTTACAAATTCACAGCATCCAGCAACACACTTTGCATGAGCTACGTTATCCATTCATGGCTGCTGGGCTAAGAAAAGTGAAGGGAGTTCATTTCTAAGGAAGGACTGCCCTCCTGGTGTGCTGTGCTCAAGGGCTTACCAACAACAAACTTTCCATCATGACACTGGAACTGAATGAAAAGGCATTCTTAATTACTTCATTAATAAAGATCAGAAACATTCTATTCTCAGCCAAATGAACAGAAGACTAGATTGCACAACTGCAACTAAAATATTGTTGTGAATGTGATTAATAAGCAAGCTAATTCAGCTTATATAACCTCACCGTTCATTGTATAATCCTTTGTGTAACATTTTAAAAAACCAACTTGCCTATAAAGGTTGAATTTTCAAATGGTTCAGCAACAGATGTGCCAGGAAAAAATGTGCACATAAACAGAGGACCCACAAAAACTCACATTTGTGGATGGTGATGGCCACTCATTTATGATACAATCACATTACTCTGCCCATTTATTGTACACACAGCAATTCAATTGTACCCATAATTTGAGTATGCTCACATTGATTGGTCTACTTTGCTGAGAATGTCTTAGTCCTTTATGCTCAGTTTAGGCACTTAATTCTCACATACATTTCAGAAGTATCTTCAAATGCCACTGTCCCTAGAGTTATAGGGCAGAATGAGGAGGTGTGGTGCAAGCCCTGTTGATGGCCTAGGCCAGGCAGCAGAGGCAGACACAGCACCTCATGCAGATGGGGACACAAGGAATTCTCTCAGGTACCATCTTGGAGGGAGGTCTGATGACTCAAATAACTGCTGTTTAGAAATGAAAGTGCCTGATATGGTTTGGATTTGTGTCCCTACCCAAATCTCATGTCAAATTGTAATCCCCAGTGTTGGAGATGGGGCCTAGTGGGAGGCGACTGGATCCTTCATGAGTGGTTTAGCACCATCCTCATTGTGCTGTTCTCGTGATAGTGAGTTCTCATGAGATCTGAATGTTTGAAAGTGTGTGGCACCCCCTACCACCTTCATCCTGCTCTGGCTACATGAAGCGCTGGCTCCCTTTTTTTCCTTCCACCATGATTGTAAGTTTCCTGAGGCCTCCCCAGAAGCCGAGCAGATGTCAGCATCATGCTTCCTGTACAGCCTGTGGAACAGTGAGCCGATTAAACCTCTTTTCTTTATACATTACCCAGTCTCAGGTATTTCTTTACAGCAGCGTGAGAACAGACTAATACAGTATCCAATTGCTGGAGCTGAACATGCTCAAGGGGCATATTCAGTTAAGTTCTGGTGGAATCGCAGAAGATCAGACACTATCTGCTCCAGTACCCATCAAGAGCCAAAATCCACCCATTCCACTCCCCAGTAAGAAGGGGGTTAGCCTTAGACAAAGACATGCCAGACACGAGAACCACACTTCCTTCAAGGACGGCCTGCTGGGGTCCCAGATGGCTTTAATCACTGAAAGGGCCTTCATGTTGAGCTTGGAGTCCACCTGGCTAGCACATTTCCAAGTCAAGCTTATTTGTATTCAGTGCTTCTAAAAGCCAGCCTCTGACATCACATCCCACTGAATCTTCCCGTTTCTGAGCTGATAATCTTGATCATTCAACCTTTTAAAATCCTTCCCCATCTTGAGGCTCCCTGTTCAGAGGTTCCACCTGCCAGGCACCGAGTAGGTTCTCTCTGGGCATTGCTTTGCTTGAGCTAATAGAAATGGCCTCACTTCTTGCGAAATGAAAACCATAGGTTTTTTTTTTGGTCCACATGAGTTGCTGTACATAGCACAGCTGCTTTTTCATAGTCTCTTCTGTTTATATTTGAATACTGAGATATAACTCACCTGCCATATCAAGAAATGTGCATAAATTGGGCATTAATTATCTCCCAAACTTTCTGGCAGGTCTGCTTGGCTAGCTAGTTTCACACAACCAACAATCTCCACGGATATTTCTGAGCCTGCTGTTTTCCTACTCAGGTCTTCCCTTCGGTGTATTTTTAGAGTACACCCTCTCCCTCTTCAGAGTTTTCTAGCAAAGTTTGTTTTAGATTCAAATAGTTGAATATTACCTGATTAAAGGAGGCTACAGAAGATGCTCGGAATGCCAAGCCCTCCCCAAGGAGGTGCCTCCCATGCCCAGGGTCAACACTGAGGGACACCCTGTGCCTGGCCTTCCAACTGAAACCACCTTTACAAAAAGCATGACACTGAGAGAAATCTGACGTCGCCGACTCTATCCTGCTTCTAACCACACGAGCTGTCGTTGCTCATTCCTGGGCATAGGCCAAGCTAACTATGGGAAGAATTTAATCTGTAATTTAACTTTAAAGCAAAGATGATAACGGTCCTTTTGCAAAACTAACCGCTTCCTTGCTCAGGGATTGAAACCACCTTTGTAAAACTCCACAAGGGGTCGGGCACAGTGGCTCATGCCTGTAATCCCAGCACTTTGGGAGGTTCAGGTGGGCGGATCACAAGGTCAAGAGATTGAGACCATCCTGGCCAACATGGTGAAACCCCATCTGTACTAAAAACACAAAAATTAGTTGGGCGTGGTGGTGCATGCCTGTAATCCCAGCTACTTGGGAGACTGAGGCAGGAGAACAGCTTGAACCCGGGAGGCGGAGGTTGCAGTGAGCCAAGATCATGCTATTATGGGCCAGCTACCTGGGCGTGAGATGGGTCATGGGGTTACCATACCTCAATCTATATGCTCAACTGCATCACAAGGAGCAGGACTTGGAGTTCCACTACTAATTGTCAAAAAGACTAGAAGGACTCAAATGCATCCAACCCTGCAATTCCAGGTCCATAAGTCATTCTATCAGCAGTTTGATCAGCCAGTGCCCAAGCTTCCTCCATCAATCAAAAACTTACTTGCTCAACCAGCTGAAAACATAGCTGGCAGCTTAGGAATTTTCTCATGCTATGTATGTGGAGGAACTAATATGGGGGACCAGTGGCCATGGGAGGCAAAGGAATTAATGCCACAAGATAACTTCACTTTGCCTACCCCTGCCAGTGAACCAACAGCCTCAGCAAGTGTTCAGTTGTTAAAAACCTTCATAATTGGAAAGTACTGTATCACTCGATGGGGAAAGCCTTTCACAGAGGCAGTAGGAGAAACAGCCTGCCTAGGGCAACAGTATTGACAAGACTAAAAGCAAAACTCTATGGAGAAACACCCAGAATGACTCCTACTTACGAGATCCAAACCCCTTCCCTCGATTCTCTACTCTAAGCCACACTTGGCATCAGCTAGAGGCTCCAAATGCTTGGAAGGCTCCCTCTGGCCTATATTGGATCTGTGAAGCACGGACATATCAGCAACTGCCAGCTAAACGGACAGGGGCATGTGTGTTAGGAACAATCAAGCCATCCATCTTTCTGATTCCTCTAAAGCAAGGGGGAACTCTTAGGATATCCAGTTTATGATGAAAATAAAAGAACTAGAAGAAGCATAATCACAAAAATAGACACAAATATCAAAAAGGATGTGGACATAGGAAACTGGAAAGATAATGAATGGCCTCTTGAAAGAATCATTAAATATTACGGGCCAGCTACCTGGGCACAAGATGGGTCATGGGGTTACCACACCCCAATCTATATGCTCAACCGCATCATAAGGTTGCAGGCAGTCCTTGAAATTATAACCAATGAAACGTCAAGGGCACTAGATTTATTGGCAATACAAGCAACACAAATGAGAAATGCTATATATCAAAATAGATTGGCTTTAGATTACCTCTTAGCCTCAGAGGGAGGAGTATGTGGGAAATTTAATTTAACCAACTGTTGCCTAGAAATTGATGATAATGGCCGAGCTGTCATGGAAATCACAGCTAGAATGTGCAAGTTGGCCCATGTTCCAGTTCAGACTTGGTCAGGGTGGTCCCCGGATTCCTTGTTTGAAGGATGGCTCTCAACCTTTGAGGGTTTTGATGGCTCAAAACCCTCATTGGTGAGTTCTTGCTTATTCTTGGCATCTGCCTCATCCTCTCTTGCCTTTTACCCCAGTTTATTAGGAGTATTCAGTCAACTATAGAGGCAATAGTAGCCTGACACACTACCGCGTGGTTGTGGCATTATCCAAATATCAGCCACTGCCAGTAGAAGCAGCTCAGCTCCGCAAAGAGGTGGCAAATAGTGGTGCTTTCTATTAACACCTTTATTATAAGAAGCACCAAAGCGGGGAATGGAACAGGAATTAAAAGAAATTAAATAATGTGTAACCAGAAATTCAGTTGTATGTAAGAAAACCCATTTCCTCCTGAGAAAGAGAAAGAGCTGGAGTCCTTTAAAAATAAACTGCCTGCTTTTCTGTGGCTAGTGAGCCTTATCTCACCTCCTTTCCCAGGCATTGTGAAGACCCTGTTTCTCTAGTTGTGCAGCTGCAAGGTCACTAGGCAGATAAACTCAAGTCGTAAAACATGTTTTTCAAAAGTAAGAAATGATGTGATGCACGTCTCAATTAATTGAGTAACTGGCTTTGTTTCTTGCTTCTGTAATATGCAAGAAACAATTGGTCTCTCTGATTCCTTAAAAACCCTGCTACAGTGCCACTGCACTCCAGCCTGGCAACAGAGTGAGACGTTGTCTCAAAACTAACAAAAAACTCCACAAGGTTAGAATTATGGTTCAGTAGTCGTGTGGCTGGAGGTCACAAGATTTGTAACCTCCTCAATGGCTCCTATAGATAACATCACTATTGTGATATCTAAGACTGCTGTTTGAAGCACCTTCAGAGCTTGCATTTTAATAGGCTAGTTGGTGCCACCTGGACTGGTAGCCCATACCAAGAAACCAGATCATCTGGACTTGTGACCCCCACCCAGGAACTGACTCAGTGCAAGAACACAAGCTTTGACTCCCTGTGATTTCACCCCCGGCCCAACAAATCAGCACTCCCCACTCCCTAGCCCCTTGCCCCTCAAACTAGTCTCGAAAACCCCTAGCCTCTGAATTCTTGGGGAGGTGGATTTGAGAAATACCTGCTATCCTTCCACTTGGCTGGCCCTGTAGGTTATTAAACTCTTTCTTCTCTGCAGCACTTCTGTTTCAGGGAATTGGCTTTATCTATGCAGCAGGTAAGAAGAACCTGTTGGGCGGTTACACCCTGACCAGGACAGGCTGTCAGACTCCAGTTCTGACATAAGCAGCATCCTGTCCTCTGCACAGCTCTTTCCTCTCTGTCCCAGGACTTCCCACCCTCCTCAGGCTCTGGGCCTCTGCTCACAGATGCCTGTCCCCCACCTCTGGCTGCCTCTCTCAGCTAATGACTATGTATTAAGACTCAACTCAGGTGTTGTGTTTGGGAGTTCCTCCTTGAGCTCCTGTGGTAGCTGCCTCCACTGCTCCCTCCTGGCATGTGGCTGTCGTCACTGAGCAACCTGTGGGCAGGGGCTGTCTTTCATCTCTGGAACCTTTGAATCTAGCACAAGGCCTGGCACAAAGAAAGATCCAAAAACATGACTGCTAAATGGTTGGTCAGATGAGTGAGTGGCTGCATGCACTTCCCTCTTGGAGCATCCTTAGCAGTCTCTCCAAAGTCAAACCAAAGTTACTCCTCCTGAAATCTCGCGCGTAGAGCTCCTAACCTGGCTTCAGTGAGCAGGGTTCCTTTCACAATGGCCTCCTCCAGGCTTGCAATGCTTTATCCCTTTAACCCTCCACAGGCCAGATGACATCTGCATCCCCCTTGGCATCCCTGTGCCTTCCTGGCCTCTGTGCAGTTTGCTGGGGCCCCTGGGGGGTGGGCTCTGAGCAGAAGTGTGGCACTCATCCCTGAAAGCCTGCGTGCAATCCTGCAGCTCTGCAGTCCCACCTGGGTGGGTGGAGTCCTCCACTAAGAGGATAACACCACAAGCTGAAAGCCAGCCAGGTCCCTGAGTCACTGCTTGGAAGCAGGAGCCACTAGACACACAGCAGGCTTTGGGTGAATGAGAATAAAACACAGACATGCTAAGCCACAGAGATCTGGGGGTCAATCGATGAATTTACTTCAGTAGCATAAACCAGGCCCTCGGGACTGATCTGAAATTCTAAAATAGTGCACTTCATAGGTGCTTGAATAAATGTTGACTGAATAATGGATGTTGAACATTTTTTTCCTTGTCTATAGTCTGTCATATTTTTTACTTCTGTGTTTTCAGAAAAGCATGACGGTATTTTCCTATTTGCTTCTGCCTGCCCAGTTTCTGGGGGCTGTCCTCTCCTGACAGTCAACTTGGACCTGCTTAGACTGCCAGAGCTGATGGGATGTGTCCTGCAGGCCCCTGACGCTCCCCAAGTTTGCCGTAGACCCTGGTCATCAGGAACATTGTGGTGAGGGTGCTTCACTAACACCGTGAGACAGCCCCATGGGGAGGAGGCCCGTTTCTGTTGCTGTTTCGGGGCCCAGGCTCCTTCCTGTTGTTAGGGCAACTGAAGGAGGCTTCTTGGTGCCTGGACAACCTATGGCGGCCACCGAGCCCCGTCCTGGCTCGTGGTGCCCCCTGCTGCTGTGGTGGAGAGGTGAATCGTCACTATCAGCAAACACTGGGGGAGGAAGAGAACACGCCAGGAGGGTGGGAAGCTGAGCATGATGAACTGATGTCACATCAACAAGTAGAAAAAGCAAGAAAAAAACCACAATATCAAGTTCCCACGGATCATCACCTCTGCTGAGTGCATTAGGACTGATCTGTTGTTGTTTTACGAATTTTCTGAGTCTTCTAAAATGCGTGTGCATTAATATGATGACCAGAAGATCTTTTCAAAGCTATATTGTCATTTTGCCACTAACATTCATGCTCACATACACCCGGTGCTCTGCACGTACTAGGCTGTTTAGTTGCGTGACCATCCCATTCAACCCTGGGGCCTTTTGGAGGGTAGAGGGTGAGAGGAAGGAGAGAATCAGGAAAACAACCATTGGGTACTAGGCTTAAAACCTGGGTGATGAAATAATCTGTACAATAAACCCCCACAACATGGGCTTACCGATATAACAAACCTGCACATATACCCTCAACTTAAAAGTTAAAAAAAAAATAATAAAAATCTCAGGCCTGGTACCATGGCTCATGCCTGTGATCCCAGCACTTTGGGAAGCTGAGGCAGGTGGATTGCTCGAGGTCAGGAGTTTGAGACCAGCCTGGCCAACATGGTGAAACTCCATCTCTACTAAAAATACAAAAAATTAGCCGGGTGTGGTGGTGTGCACTTGTAATCCCAGCTACTCAGGAGGCTGAGGCAGGAGAATCGCTTGAACCTGGGAGGCAGAGGTTGCAGTGAGCTGAGATTGTGCCAGTGCACTCCAGTCGGGGCAACAGAGAGAGACTCCGTCTCAAGAGGTCAGGAGTTCAAGACCAGCCTGGCCAACATGGTGAAATCCTGTCCCTACTAAAAATACAAAAAAATTAGCTGGGGATGGTGGTGGGTGCCTGTATTCCCAGCTACTCAGGAGGCTGAAGCAGGAGAATCTCTTGAACCTTGGAGGTGGCGGTTGCAATGAGCCAAGATCGCACCACTGCCCTCCAGCTGGACGACAGAGTAAGACTCTGTCAAAAAAAAAAAAAATCTCAGTTTCACAAGACGAAAAGAGTAAAGAATTCTGGAGCTGGATGGTGGTGACGGCTGCACAACGTGATGAATGTATTGAATACCGCTGAGCTGTGTGCTTAAAATTGGTGAAGATGGTAAATTGTGCTGTGTGTATTTTGACACAGTATAAAAGTGGAGAACAAAAACAACAGCAGTGAAGAAAATCTTGCATCAACAAAAACTCGATTTGATTTTGAAAATGTAGATATTACATGAAATACTTTCCAGGAAATAGTTCATCTAATGAAGTGAAACAAAAATGGCAGGTGCTATAATTTGCAAAGCGTGCTAGGAACTGCACGATTGACCTAAGGGAGAATGAAAAACACGGACACAGGAAGGGCCACCAGGTGAATGTGCATGCTGACCCAAAGGCAATTCCAGAGGGAAAAAGGGATTCACTGAAGGGAGGGAATAGAGGAATTACCAGCCCAAGAACTGGACTTTTCTATGGCCTCCAAACGTATTCTCTCTCTAGCAAACTAGATTCACCATCACTCTTCCACTTCCTCACAAATTAATCTTGTATGTGAAATAACTCAGCTTAAAAGCTCAGTTTATTAGTCCTCAATTTCTGAGCCTTCAGAGGTCCTAGCAAGGACACAGCACTTAATTACCAAGACTTTCTCTCCTTAAGAACATTTGAGTATCTTAGGCAATGAGCTCTGGATTATTCGTTTATCTTGGTCATTCTCAGCCCTGCAGAAGTGCAGAGTCAGTGTTTAAGCAGCGTTTGCTGGGTAAACAAATGAAGAGAGGGTGTGTTAAATTTACTGAGTGGTTACTGCACACCAGGCCCTGGGCTAGCACTTAATATGACTCCTTACCCAGGCCTCACAGTGGCCCTGGGTGACAGGGAACATTAGTGCTGCTTTGCAGATGATGAGGAGTGTACGGCACAGAGAAGCTAAGTAACTTGATGGAGGCCACACAGCAGGAGGTGGGCAGGAGTCACACCCATGCATCTGGCCGCAGTGCTGTTGCTCTTAACCACTTACCATCTGTGGCATGAGGTCAACTAAACAATAGCGGACAAAATTCTGACTGCAAACAGTTGTCAACACAGGGTGAAAATCTGTACATTTCATAATTATGTTCATAAGCGTATAAAGAAACTTTAGCCACAAGCCAACAGTGAGTGTCCACCTCCAGTGGAAACAGAAATAAGCTCTGTCCCACCCTCAGAAAAAGGCTCCGTCCACTCTCATTTCCCCCATGGGAACCCTTGTGGGGACGTGCCTCCAATGCCTCTCATCCCCATGGCCAGCCCCCACTCAGGGGTTCCCCCCTGGTGAGACAGTGGTCTCCCAAGACCAGCACCTCCAGCCAGTCTCTCCCCTGAACTGTTTCCTGACTCATCTTCCTAAACCACAGCTCTGTTCACCCCACAACCACACTCAAACTCCATTGTTCCTCACTGCCTGGTCAATAACACCTGAAAGCAAGGACCTAGTAAGGGATTGGCCCTGCCCTTCCTTTCTGATCCTGGGAGCCCCATGCTACTTCTGATAGAACACCTGCCTCCTTGCAGACAGGTGGACTGCTGACCAAGAATGTCTCCTTCTCCATCCGGACCCATGACAGCTTCCAGCCCTCCCTGGCCCCATGCTCCTGCCTTACTGCCCAGGCCACTTGACTTGCTCTCTGCCCGGGGGTTTTGCACAGTTGTTGCTGTACCATAGTTACCTGTGTAAATGCATTCTGTGCCCTGACAGCTTCCCAAAGACAGGGACCATGTCATCATCTTTGGATCATCCCAAAGGTCAACTGAGAGGGAGGGCTATGCATTTGCCTACTCTACAAAGATCTGCCTGTCACCCAGCTGAGACTACTAATGTAAGCTGCTCAAACAGAAATGGGCAGGGAGTCTAACTGGACCCTGTGTTGGAACTAATCTTTAAAAAGTAAGGATTTTGTAAGAACTTCCAGTTGCTTTTCTAAATTAGACACAAAACAACCCACCTAATTCTAAACTTGGCCAACATTTCAGCCTTCCACTTTGAACAGATGAAAAGCTGGGAAATGGTAATGAACTGTTTCATGAGTTTGCCTCCTGAGTGGACACACGATGTTGGTATACCATCCTGGGGGAATGCAGGTGGCTACGGACATAAAATGAAGAAAGAGGTAATTTGAAGTTGGGTCTGGAACTTGGAAATAGATCACATTGTTAGTGGACTGTGAAACTTAGACATCTATCCAGGGAAGACCATAACTGGGGGCCCAATTCCAAAACAGCTAAATCGAAAATACATTTGACAAATGGAACCAACATCGGATATAATTTTCAGTTTAAGAGACTCTCGGGAAGCTACTCCAAGTTGCTAAAAGTTTGGTTTTTCTTCCCACAGATTACTTATCTATAAAACAGTTGTGCAACATTAATTTCCATCTATAGGTAATGGGGAGAAACTGCTTTTCCCTTTACCCATTGCATATCTGCTGAGTGAGGTGTATTAGAGTTAAGTCCTTGGAGAGTGACTTGTTTTGTTAAAACAGTAAAAGTTTGGGCTTGAGCTCCCAGGTCCTTGGAAATAGAAACCTCTCAAGTCTGGTATGGATGACGAGCATTTACCCTGGTTCTCCGTGTTGTTGAAGACCAAGGCAACCACCAAGGCTGCTTGCTATGAGCACCAAGGAGCAAGGAACAAGGAAAGACGTAGGAGATGAGACAGATGCAACCAAGAGAAAATACTCCCAGCCCCCAGTTACCCTGAAGTAGGAAAGGTTAGGCTGAATTTGCTGCAGCAAGCAATCCTAGTCCTTAAGAACAGAAACCAGCCAGTCTCATGTGCCACTTACCTTGCCCAAAGCTTTTCAAACTCTCTTGGTGTGAGGGGAATATCAAAACCGTACAGTGCGTTCTTTATGTCCCGGCGTCGAAGAATGCCATTGCCCTCGTTATCGGTTTCTAGAAAATTCTACAGCAGAAGACGGTATTTAGGAATATGTGAAATGTATGTACGACAGCAGAAAAGATGTTCAATAGTCAATATCTGGGACAATCCAAAGCATTTGTATCCCCGTCCACCTCCTTAATCACCTTTTAATCTAAGTTCCAGGTATCCTCATCATTCCTGGAAAGAAAGTGATAGAGCAAAATGGAAACGAGAATTAGGTGTTGGAAGCGGGTGGTTTCTGAGTTGCCTCAGGGGTTTGACCTGGATTCTTCTCCTGATCAACAACTTGGGTTCACAAATGATTAGAAATAAGGGCCAACCAGAGCCCAGGAAATGAGATGGAGCATCCTCATCTCAAGGATGGTTTGGTTTTAGCCCTCTGGCTGTAAGAGGGGAAATGAGGCACATTAGACTCCAGCTATTATGACAAGATTATATGGTACCATTTTTATGGCCCTGAGGGGTACAGAAGGTATTGTCAGGCACGTAAAAGGACAACAGACTTAAATAAGAGCTAACACATGTGGTTCTCAGCAATGTCTTCAGTTGTTTCCAAGTAATAGCTCATTTAATCTTCTTCATAACAACACGATGAGGTGGATATAATGGGTACATCTACAGAATTCTCTGCAAGCATGATACTTAATAGTGAAAGAAGAAAACATTCCCCTTAAGATCAGGAACAAAGTGAGAATATCTCCATCACCTGCTATTCAACATTGTACTGCAGGATCTCAGCCCATTTATTTGGACAAGAAAAAGGATAAAAGGTGTAATGATAGGACAGGAAGAAATACACTTATTATTATTCACTGACATGATTGTATACATAGGAATACAAAGAATCCACAAATAAATTATTATAAGAGGTGAATTTAGCAAGCAGTCTGGATTCTGTATCAACAGGCAAAATCAATCACAGTTTTTATATATCAGACACGGAAAGTGAAATTTTAAAAGATAACATTTACAAAAGGCATCAAAAATCCAAAGGCCTAGGAATAAATCTGTGATATCTGAGAAATGCCTTTATACAGAAAAGCATAAAACTTTGCTGAAAGATATTGAAGAAGATCAAAATATATGGAGAGACACTATGTTCATGAATTAGAATACTCAGATATAATAGTAAAGGTGTCATTTTCTTTGTGGAACTTGACAAAGCGATTCAAAACTCTTGAAGAACAAGGTAGAGGGAGTTGCCTACCAATTAATTAAGATGTATCATTAAGTTATAGCGACGACCAAGATGTGATGTAGGTGCCAGCACAGACAAATTTATCAGTGGAACAGAATGAGGAGGTCAGCAGCACCCTCGGGCCATGATGTAGGCAGTGGTGATACTCAGATCGGCCAGGGGACAGGGGACTTCACAATGACCAGTGCTGGGAGAGCAGGACTTCCATATGGAGGAAATGAGACGGGGTCCCTGCCTCTCAACACTTGGGAAACATCCAGTCCAGATTTCAAGACCTGAATGTGAAAGTTGAAACTGTCAAGCTCCTATAAGAGAATGTGAGAGAATATCTTCATGACTCCAGGGTAGAATTCTTAAACAAGACCCACAGAGAGATGTTAGTAAATCTGACTACATTAAAAAGAACTTATATTTATCAAAAGACACCATATAAAAAAGGTAAGAACACAGAATACACACTGAGAGATGATAGTTGCACCACATGTCACTTACAAAAGAGCAGGATCCACAGAGCAGTGTACACTATGACCATAGTCACAGTTTCTGCTGACCGATGAGAAAAAGACAAACCAGCATGTAGACTTAAAGTCTCAAGCAAGCACTTCACAATCGAGGAAACCTGACTAATGAATGACTAAGTGAAGATACTCAATCTCACTAATAACTAACAAAATGCCAATCAAATCTGCAATGAGATACTATTACATATCCACTAGAGCAGAAAGAACTAGGAAGTCTGATGGTACCAAGTGCTACAGGGTTGAGCGGTTTTGACAAAGTCAAAGATATTTACTATCTGGGCCTTTACAGAAAAATGTGCTGGCTCCTGGTCTAAGATATTGGCAATATTCTTTTCCTTCACCTGAATGGTGGTTACATGGTGACTACTTTAAACTTATTTAAACTATACATATGCATTTTATATACTTCATAGTAGAGTCATAACTTGAAAAAAACAAAAACTATGCTTTAAAAGCAATTCAGTCTGTAGGATTTCAGAGTCCCTTTAAAAACACATAGCAGGTCTGGCATGTAAGAAACTTGGAAGTTACCACTCTGTCCCAACAACAAGTAAAAATCTGACCAAATTGGAAAATCAACCACTCTTCTTAAATCATAAGAGAAGTGAAGTTACAGGCCAAATCACTGTCCCCAAAACTGGACAGACAGACAGGTGAACACAGAGAATCATAACTTACTGAGACAGACACCCATAAGCAGAAAACTTTACAGGAACTTATGCCAGAAAGATAGAAGTGGAGGGAATAATTCCTAACTCATTCTATGAGACCAGTATTGCCCTAATACCAAAACCAGACAAAGATATTACAAGTAAAGAAAACTACACACCATTATCTCTCATGAGAGATAATGTCATTGATAGTTAAACAGGAATAGCATTGAATCTGTAAATTGCTTTGGACAGTATGGTCTCAAGCTGAGAGCAAAATTAGGAATGTAATCCCATTCACAATTGCCACAAAAAGAACAAAATACCTTCGAATATAGCTAATCATGGAAGTGAAAGTTCTCTACAATAAGAATTACAAAACACTGCTCAAAGAAGTGATGACACAAACAATGGAAAAACATTCCATGCTCATGGATTGGAGGAATCAATATCATTAAAATGACCATACTGTCCAAAGCAATTTACAGATTCAAGGCTATTCCTGTTGAACTACAAATAACATTCTTTATCTAGAAAAATCTATTTTAAAATTCATATGGGACTAGGTGTGGTGGCTCATGCCTATAATCCCAGAACCTTGGGAGGCTGAGGCAGGCAGATCGCTTGAGCCCAGGAGTTCAAGACAAGTCTGGGCAACATGGCAAAACCCTGTCTCTACAAAAAATACAAAAAATTAGCTGAGTGTGGTGGCACATGTCTGTGGTCCCAACTGTTTGGGAGGCTAAGGTGGAAGGATGGCTTGAGCCTGGTAGGCAGAGGTTACAGTGAGCCAAGATCATGCCACTGCACTCCAGCCTGGGTGACAGAGTGAGACTCTGTCTTAAAATAAAATAAAATAAAATAAAATAAAATAAAATAAAATAAAATTCATATGGAACCAAAAAAGAGTCTAAACAGCCAAGGCAATCCTAAGCAAAATGAATAAAGCTGGAGGTATGAAGTTACCCAATTAAATTATACTACAGGACTACAGTAACCAAACAGTATGGTACTGGTACAAAAACAGACACATAGAACAGTGGAACAGAATAGAGAGCCCAGAAATAAGACTGCACACCTACAACCATCTGATCTTCAACAAAGCTGACAAAAACTAGTAATGGAGAAAGAACTCCCTATTCAATAAATGGTGCTGGGATAACTGGTTAGCCAAATGCAGAAGATTGAAACTGGGCCCCTTCCTTATAACAAATACCCCTTCCTTATAACAGAAAATAAACTCAAGATGGATAAAAGACTTAAATGTCAAATTCAAAACTATGAAAACCCTGAAAGACAACCTAAGCAATACCATTCTGGACATAGGAATCAACAAAGATTTCATGACGAACGCAAACTTGACAAATGGGATCTAATTAGATTTGACAGCTTCTGCACAGCAAAACTATCAATAAAGAGACAACCTACAGAATGTGAGGAAAATTTGCAAACTATGCATCTAACAAAGGTCTAACATCCAGCATCTATAAGGAACTTAAACAACCCCATTGAAAAGTGAGCAAAGGACATGCCAGATACTTTTCAAAAGAAGAAATACATGTGGCCAACAAGCACATGAGAAAAAGCTCATCAGTGGTCACTACAGAAATGCAAATCAAAAGCACAATGAGATACCATCTCATACCAGTCAGAATGGCTACTACTAAAAAGTCAGCTGGACATGGTGGCTCACACCTGTAATCCCAGCACTTTGGGAGGCAGAGGCAGGTGGATCACCTGAGGTCAAGAGTTTGAGACCAGTCTGGCCAACATGGTGAAACCCTGTCTCTACTAGAAACACAAAAAAATTACCCGGGTGTGGTGGCATGCACCTGTAGTCCCAGCTACTCGGGAGGCTGAGGCATGAGGATCACTTGAACCCGGGCGGTGGAGGTTGCATTGAGCCTAGATCACACCACTGCACTCCAGCCTGGGTGACAGAGCGAGACTCAATCTCAATTTTTTTAAAAAAAGTAAAAGAATAACAGATGCTGGCAAAGTCGCAGAGAAAAGGGAACGCTTATACACTGTTGTATGTCACTGTTGGTGGCAGTGTAAATTAGTCCAACCATTGTGGAAAACAGTGTGGCAATTCCTCAAAGAGCTACCATTCAACCCTGCGATCCCATTACTGGGTATATACCCAAAGAAATATAAATCATTCTAAATATGTAAATATAAATATATTTATATAACATAAATATATTACTATTATATATAAATATTTTATATCATGTAATATATGTATATAACAAATATTTTATATCAATATCATATTTATGTAACTTAAATATATGATATTAATATATATTTATATAACAAATATATGATATATTTATTAGATTGATTAGATAACAAATATATGATATTAATATCATATATTTATATAGGACAAATATAAAGATACATGCACAGGTATGTTCACTGCAGTACTATTCATGATAGCAAAGACATGGAATCAACCTAAATGCCCATGAACGGTAGACTGGATAAAGAAACTGTGGAATATATACATCATGGAATACTACAAAGTCATACAAAAGAATGAGATCATGTCCTTTGTGGGAACATGAATGGAGCTGGAGGCCAACACTCTTTGAAAACTAATGCAGGAACAGAAAACCAAATACCGCATGTTCTCACTTACAAGTGGGAGCTAAATGGTGAGAACACACTGACACAAAGAAGGGAACAACAGGCACTGAGACCTACGCTTGAGGGTGGAGGGGAAGAAGAGAGGGAAGATTTGGAAAGATAACTATTGGGTATTAAGTTTAGTACCTGGGTGACGAAATAATCTGTATGACAAACCCCCATGGCATGAATTTACTTATATAACAAATCTGCACACGTATCCCTGAACCTAAAATAAAAGTTAAAGAAAACTACAATACCATTTACATTAGCACCCTCCAAAATGAAATACTTAGGTATAAATCTAATAAAACATTAGCCAGGAATGGTGGTGTGCACCTGTTATCCCAGCTACTTGGGAGGCTGAGGTAGGAGGACCGCTTGAGGCCAGGAATTCCAAACCAGCCTGGTCTTATTTAAAAGAGCTCTTACATGCAACAGCTATATAATGAAAGCTACAAAACTGATGAGAAATGTTTTATGTTTGCAAAACCTAAAGAGAGATATTCCATGTTTATGGATAGGAAGGCTCAATAGCATCAAATATAGGTTCAATTCAATCCCAATCAAAATCCCAGCAAATTGTTTTGTAGAGATCTATAAACTTACTCTAGTTTATATGGAGATGCAAAAACTTAGAATAGCCAACACAATACTGCAAAAAAAAAAAAAAAAAAAAAAACAAACTTGGAGAACTGACACTACCTGATGTCAAGATTTACTATAAAGCTACAGTAATCATGACAGTGATATTGGTTAAAGAAAAGGCAAGTAGAGCAGGGGAACACAATAGAGAGTCCAGAAACAGACCCACATAATCAACATATCCTTGACAAAGGGGCAAAAGCAATTCAACAGAGCGAAGACAGTCTTTTCAACAAATGGTGCAGGAACAATTGGACATCCACGTTCAAATAAGTGAATCTAGACACAGACATTATACCCTTCACAAAAATTAACTCAAATGGATTACAAACCTAATTATAAGATACAAAACTATAAAACTCTTGTAAGACAACATAGGAGAAGATTTAGAAGACCTTGAGTTTGGCAGTGACTTGTTAGATATAATCCATGAAAGAAAGAATTCATGAGCTGGGCTTCATTAAAATTAAAAATATCTGCTCTGCAAAAGACACTGTCATGAAAATGAAAGACAAGCCACAGACTGGGATAAAATATGCACAAAAGCTATATCTGATAAAGGACTCTTAAAACCCAACAACAAGAAGAAAAGAAACAGTCCAATTAAAAAATGGGCCCAAAACTTAACAGATACATCACTAAAGTATATACGGAAAGATGGCAAATAAGCATATGAAAAGATGCTCCATATCATATATCATCAGAAACATGCAAATTAAACAGCAATGAGATACCACTACACCCCTATTAGAATGGCCAAAATCTAGAACACTGACAACACTAAATGCTAGTGAGGATGTGGAGCAACAGGAACTCTCATTCCACGGCTTGACTGCAGAAACCAAGGCCTTGCTAACCCACCTGTCACTCACTCTCCAACAGTGTTTATCATTATTTTTTTCACAGCACTGATGTGCTTTATTGCTCATTGACTGTCACCTCCACTGGTGTGTGATCTCCATGAGATGGGATCAGACTGACCGTGGTTACCACTACATCCCAGTGCATTACTGGTGCACAATATGTGCTGAAAAAATCCAAGCAGGGAAGGATGAAGCTGAAAAGGGCCCTGGAATTGGCCCTCAGGAGTCCCTGGGGTCCACAGAGAGCAGCAGCAGCAGATGAGGGCCAGGAGGCTGGTCTGACCACCCTGAGAGGGCAGACTTCAGGAGGGGAGGAGAAAGAGACCAGGAGAAGATTGGCAACTGGGAGTGTGGAGGAGGGAAGAGAGTCTAGGGTCAGCTGAGAGACAAGGCTGGCTGGAGAGCAAAGGGTCTCATCTCTTTTTAAGTCAGACCCAAGTGAGAGGAAGGTTAAAGAGAAGTTGGTAGAGAAGGTGTGGAGGATGATGCCAAATAGTGCACTCTGCTTTCTTCTCAGCTGGTGTTCACTGGGTCAGGTGCAGTTTCTAGTGCAGACCCTGTCCTGAACCCCTGAACTTGGAGGGCCGTTCTGAAAGTGGGCCACACAGAGCTCCAGTCTGTGTGATTGGTTGGCGTGGGCCAGCGCAGACAGTTCACTCCATAGAGGGCACAATATAGACAGTCGACTCTATGGAGCCCATGGCACAGACAGTCCACTCTGAGCAGGACAGGAGGCTGGGTAGAGACAGTCCCAAGAGGTCAGCAGCACTTCAAAGACAAACCTTCATTTTGGGCACAGGCCAAGAAAGAGCAAACACAGAAAGAAAATGACCAAATGAAACGAAGTGGAGATATTTTTCAAAATAATGTGAAAATATTTCCATAATGCAGTTTAAAAAATATTTATTAGAGGGAAGCTATTGCCTTCTTGTTGCATTATAAAGTGGTGATCTCACAGCCTAGATTTCAGGACAAACTCGGTTTTGCACGTGCAGTTCTATTATCCTGTAGGTCTGGCTGTCATTGGCCCTGTTGGATTAGACAGTCCCATCTCAATATCATAATCACAGTTTATATGATTACACATGGAGGGTATCTGCCTTATACATGTGCTTCTATAATTTTGGCAAGACAGGAAGAAACAGCTCTTTAAAATTTATGTTTATATTGTATAAAATTAAGTACAACAGCATCTTATATTTTTCATGCATTAGTTTGGTAAAAGAAATTGTGGTTTTTCCGTTAAAGTAATGGCCAAAACCGTGATGACTTTTGCACCAACCGAATACATTTTTAACTCATATCAAGCCTGAAGTAATGCCAGGAATTTCTGTTCATGTAACTCCAACAATTCCTTTTTTTTTTTTTTTTTTTTTTTTTGAGACAGAGTCTCGCTCTGCTGCCCAGGCTGGAGTGCTGTGGCCGATCTCCGCTCACTGCAAGCTCCGCCTCCCAGGTTCACGCCATTCTCCTGCCTCAGCCTCCCGAGTAGCTGGGACTACAGGTGCCCGCCACCTCGCCCGGCTAATTTTTTTTGTATTTTTTTAGTAGAGACGGGGTTTCACCGTGTTACCCAGGATGGTCTCGATCTCCTGACCTCGTGATCCGCCCGTCTTGGCCTCCCAAAGTGCTGGGATTACAGGCTTGAGCCACCGCACCCGGCCAATTCCTTATCTTTCTAAACCTCACTTGACCTTGAATGTGAGAATTTAGTTTGAAAAAATCTTTTAAGAATAGCAGGAGTCCCCACACTGGGTATACAGAGTTGTTTTCCCATCTTAGCAGCTGGAGCTGAACAGCTTCATCATCCCAATGATCTTGAAACATTGAAATAGATTTCTTTCCTTTTAAGGAAATAATCATTTTCTTACCTTAGACAAGTCTGACCATCTGTTTTTTGCTTTGGTAACAAGATACTGATGAGCCTGTTCACAAGCTAGTTCTGAATCCGCGACCTTCTGTTTTGGTCTTAAAAGAAAAAAAAATAATAAATAACTGTGTTTAAATTTAATGGGTTCATTAATCTCCCAAGGGGTTTCCCTATCCCCCTGTTTGTTTCAAGGATACCATTAAAGTCTGTTATTTCACATCTGGTTTAACTTAATTCTTAAAATACAGTCTTACTTCTCCAGCTGCATGTCAGGGAAGTCTTCTTAAATTGTGTAAGTCCTTGTTTATTTTCAGATAAATGCTATTCAACTTTTTTTTTTTCAGCACACAAAACAAACAGGGCTCATTTATTCTCAGAAGGGGGAAAACACAATATAACATTAAGTGTCTTGGGAGGAAAACAGCTAAAAACTTTTATTTCTGAATTTGCAAGTTGGAGAGATAATGGAGACTCCAGGAAATGGTTGAGAAACACTGAGGGAACTTCTCAGCTCATTTTCCAAGGTGAGGCTTGTAGGATTTAAAGATAGGGCTGGGCGTGCTGGCTCACGCCTGTAATCCCAGCACTTTGGGAGGTCAAAGCGGGTGGATGACTTGAGGTCAGGAGTTCGAGATCAGCCTGGCCAACATGGTGAAACCCCGCCTCTACTAAAAATACAAAAATGAGCTGGACATGGTAGAAACATGCCTGTAATCCCAGCTACTCGGGAGGCTGAGGCAAGAGCATTGCTTGAACCTGGGAGGTGGAGTTGGCAGTGAGCTGAGATCGTGCCATTGCACTGCAGTCTGGGGGAAAGTGCGAGACTCCATCTCAAAAATAAAAATAAATAAAAAGGATCAAAATTCTGTCATATTTACTCACAGGATGGACACTTAAAAAAAGACCCTGTGCTCACAGGTCCCTGCTAGGCCACAGTAAAGCACAATAAAGGCTGAGGCTGGAGGGGCTGGGATGCCCTGGATCTTTCCACGCACTAGAACAAATTAGGAATGGAGGAAAATGTGTAAAGCCCGTGTGCACACCCACCCTGGCGCCCGGCTAGTGTAAACTGCAGTCACTGTGATTTTCCTTCTCCATCTGACTCCCCCTGCCCTTGACAGCGCTGTCTCTCCCCCCTCTCTTCTCAGAGGTCATCTCTTCGGATGTCCCCAACTACAGCCTTGACGCTGCTTGCCTATGAGTCTGCACCACCGGTGCCACACCCTCACCTGCTTTTCTGTGCCATCTTTCTCCAACTGCCTACCGGACTCTGCAGAATCATGGAATTTCGAGGGTGGAGAGGGATCCAAACTCAACCAGCCAATCGCCTCTCACTACTTGACCACGTAAGGCTTTGGAATATTGATGGAATTATGTTGCAGTTTTACAATTTTTGCTTAAAAGGACTGTAAGTCCTAATGATGTCTATTGCCCTGCCTTCACGTTTAGACTCCTCCTAAATCCCAGCTGCACCAGAGGACTCACCTGAACCTCCCCAAAGTGCTGTCAGAGAGCCCGTGAGGGGCATGTGCTATCTCAGCAAAGTCAGTGGATCCCAGTTGATGTCACTGTCGAAACGCATATCCAAACAGCCCTAGGCCCCCTGCTTTCCACACCCTGATTTCTTTTCCAGGTTATAAGGCTTGATTATTCCTTACTTATCCATGAGCAAACCAACGAATCCTACTGCTTTTCCATCCATTTTCCCCTTTCTCATTTTACATACTTGTCCCTCTCGAGAGATCAGGAGGTTTTCCGGTGGTTACTTAATTCCTCTTCTATTGCCCAGCTTGTTAAATCTTGACAGTCAGTCAGATCTAGCCTTCCTTCCTATCAGCCAGCTCCTCAGTCACAGATTCATAGGAACAGTCGCTACGTGCTGCTCTAGGCCCTGTAGACACAATGACTAGCAATGCGGACAGAGTCCACATTCCCAAGGAGCTTACACTGTGATGCAGAAACTTACAACAAACACACAAGAAAAATAAGTGACTCGGCTGGGCGCGGTGGCTCATGCCTGTAATCCCAGCACTTTGAGAGGCAGAGGTGGGCAGATCACGAGGTCAGGAGTTCGAGACCAGACTGGCCAACATGGTGAAACCCCATCTCTACTAAAAATACAAAAATTAACCGGGCATGGCAGTGCACGCCTATAATCCCAGCTACTTGGGAGGTTGAGACAGAAGAATCACTGGAATCTGGGAGGCGAAGTTTGCAGTGAGCTGAGATCATGCCACTGCACTCCAGTCTGGGTGACAGAGTGAGACTCCATCTCAAAAAAGAGAGAGAGAGAGAGAGAGAGACAGAGAGAAAAGAGAAGAGAAGAGAAAAGAAAAGAAAAGAAGAAAAAAAAGAAAGAGACTCAGATAACTTCAGATACTGCATGGGACCCAGAATGATGGGGCAGGGGCGACTTTGTCAGGAAGACCAGGGAGCGGCCCTTTGACAGCTGCGTGAAGACCTCAGGGAACACACTCCAGGCAGTACCAGGGTCTTGGGAGGTACTTCCGGTCCCAGTTAGGATGGAGTAAGCACACTTCACCCTTTCTCTCCTTCTTACGACAACCCAACATCCTACACAGAATACAAAGCGCAACTATCTGAGGACACTAAAAGGTAAATAATAGGAGGCTGATGGAAAGAGAAATAAAAACTCGAAGAATGACAAAGTTATGAGTTTCATGGGGCTTTCCTCCCATGTTCCCAGCTTAAGAATCAAGAACAGTCCTAATTCTGGAACTGTGCAGCAGATGTGAACAGAAAAATGTCCAAAAGAAAGGCTGACTTTCTGACCAAAGAGCTAGGACAGGATGGAGGGCCTCTTCAGGAGACAGTGGCAGGAATTCCCATTTTTGTCTCTGTTTACTCTCCCAGCCCAATTATGAGACTGCACTTTTGTAGTGGTGCCCATGATAGCAGTGGCCAAAATGTTAAAATTTTCTCTAACTAGAAAAAATGAGAAAAAGGGTCCCTGTGATTCAAGGAATGTTGGGAAATCCATGTTAATTTTCTCTCTCTCTCTCTTTTTTTTTTCTCTCACTAGGGCCCTGAAGGTGACCCTCATTATGAGACATGCATAGCAACACAGATAGGCTAAAACCTAAGATTTTCTAGCCAGAAGATGCTGAAAAGTAGCCCTTGGAGGCTACAGAGTGTGGTGGAGATCATAGAGAAGAGAGAGCTAGAGGAAGGGACATCTGTGCAGGAAGTTCCAGGTTGACCTCTGATGTGTGCAGGTGTGGAACTGACCCCAAGCAGCATAGCAACAGGCTTTGAGAACATGATTACTGTGTAGTTAAGACTGACTTCTGGGTAGTGCACACGTGGGTTTCCCTGAAGAGTGCTGCGATGACTTTAAAACAAAATTGACATTAAAACCACAGAAGGCATGTTAGGACTCGCAGTCTAAAACTAACTGGGCTGATTGCCTGCTAAAATAATGACCAAAAAAAAAATCAACACACGACAGAGGATTTTAACAGAACCAGAGTGACATAACAAAACAGTTAAAATATCTAGGATACAGTCCAAAGTGATATAAAAAACCAGAAAAATCTCAATAATGCTCAAGGTAAAAGACAGCAGACACCAACCCCAAGATGAACTAGACGTTGAAATTATCAGGTTATAAAGCAGCTATTATATCCGTGGAGTAAGAGCAAACATACTTGAAAGAAAGAAGAAGGAAAAAGGAAATAACCAAAAGACAGTCACTGAAATGACATTCACTGGATTGGCTCAGCGGCAGAATGGAATGACAGAGGAGTCAGCAAACTTGAAAACTCATGAATAGAAATCTCTCAAACTGAACAAAAGAGAAAATAAAAATAACATAGTCTTAGAGATACAAAACCTGTGATACAAAACCAAAAGGTCTAAGCTTCATGTCGCTGAGGTACCAAAAGGAGAAGAAAAAGATGGGTACAGAAAAAGTATTTTAAAATAATAGCTGAAAACACCACAAATTTGGCATAAAACATAAATTTACAGATTTAAGAAGCTCAGTAAATCCAAAAAGAGATAAAACAAAACAAAACAAAAAAAATGAACAAACAAAAACCACCAAAAAACCCACGGTCAAACAAATCAAATCATAAATTATACTCAATTGTCTGAAAAACTAAAGATAAAAAAAAAATATCTAAAGTAGCGTGAATGGCGTGGTACGGTGGCTCATGCCTGTGATCCAAGCACTTTGGGAGCCTGAGATGGGAGGACTGCTTGAACTCAGGAGTTTGAGACCAGCATGGGCAACATGGCAAGACCCTGTCTCTAGAAAACATACAAAATGTAGGCATGATGGTGCTCACCTGTGACTGCAGCTACTTGGGAGGCTGAGGTGGATCACTTCAACCTGGGAGGTCAAGGTTGCAGTGAGCTGTGATCACACCGCTGCACTCCAGTCTGGGTGACAGAGTGAGAGACCTAGTTAAAAAAAAGAGAAGAAAAGAAAAGAAAAGAAAAGAAGCCTGGGAAAAATGGCATATTAAATATGAGAAAATGGAATATTTGCATACTTCTTGCCACAGATTATGGAAGCCATAAGACCATGGAACAATGTTTTTAAAGTGTTGGAACAAAAGAATTGTCAACCCCAAACTCTATATCCAGCAAAAATATCTTTCAAGAATAAAGAGTAAATAAAGATATTATAAATTGAACAAAACTAAGACAATTTGTCTCCAGCAGACCTGCTCTAAAAGATGTCATATAGGAAGTTTTTCAGGGGAAGAAGAATGATAGCTGAGAGAAACTTAGAACTTCAGAAAGAGAAGAATAGCAATAGAAGTGGTAAATACCTAGGAGATTATAATACACATCCTTTTCTCAGAGTTTAAAATACATGAAGTGTAAATTAATAGTACTAGAAAAAGAAATAGACAAATGCAAAAGTATTGCTGGAGACCTCAACACTCCTCTCTTAGTAACTGATAGAATAAGGGGACAGAAAATAATCAAGAATGTAGAAGACCCGAACAACACTAATAACCAACTTGATCTGACATTTACAGAACACTCCACCCAACAGCACCAGAATACACATTATTTTCAAGTATACACAGAATAGTTACCAAGACAGACCATATCCAGGGTCATAAAACAAACCTTAACGAATTAAAAAGAATTAATATCACACAAGATATGTTCTCTGACCACAACAGAATTAAACTGTAATCAATAACAGAATAATACTTAAACACTATGCAATTTTTTTTTTTTTTTTTTCGAGACAGAGTCTCACTCTGTCACCCAGGCTGGAGTGCAGTGGTGCAACCTCAGCTCACTGCAACCTCCACCTCCCAGGTTCAAGCAGTTCTACTGTCTCAGCCTCCTGAGTAGCTGAAATTATAGGCACCCACCACTGCGCCTGGCTGGCTTATTTATTTATTTATTGTCTCTTTAGTAGAGACGGGGTTTTGCCATGCTGACTAGACTGGTCTTGAACTCCTGATCATTAGGGATCTGCCCACCTCAGCCTCCCAAACTGCTGGGATTACAGACATGAGCCATCACACCTGGCCTGAACACTATGCAAATATTTTGAAATTAAACAACACACTTCTAAACAATCCATGGATCCAAGAGGAAGTCTTAAGGGAAATTAGAAAATAATTTGAAATGAATAGAAATAAAAACTACAACATATCCAAATTTGTGAAATGCAGCTACATCAGTGCCTACAGGGAAATACGTTACATTAATGGCTTATATGAGAGAAAAAAGGACTCAAAAACTATGGGTTTCCAATTTAAGAAATATAAAAGAGAAACTGAATCCAAAACAAGCAGAAAGAAGGAAATAATAAAGACCAAAAATCAATAAAATTGAAATCAGAAAAATAGAGAAAAATCAATAAAACAAAAGCTAGTTCTTTTAAAAGATCTATGAAAGTGAGAAGACTTAGCTGAGCTGAAGAAGAAGAAAGGAGAAAAGAGATCAACTATGAAAGTCATAAATGAAATAAGGTATCTCACTAAATACTTCACAGATACTTAAAAAATAATAAAAGAACATTGTGAACCATATTAATTCCATGAATTTGACAACTCTGATGACCAACATCTTGAAAGATGCAAATTAGCAAAACTCACTTGAGACGAAATAGAAACTCTGAATAATCCAATAACTATTAAATTAACTGGATTTATAGTTACAAACTTTTAACCAGTGAAGTCAACAAAGGACATTCCAGGACTTGATGACTTCACTGGTTAATTCAATCAAATATCTAAGAAAGAATAACAATTCTACACAATACAGAAAATGGAAGAGAAAGGAATATTCCCAAGTCATTTTATGAGGTTAACAGTGCCATGTTACCAAAATCAGGATTGGTATTCATGACTTTTATTATTCTTAGATGTCTTCCAAAATAAATCACTTATTTAATTTATTATTATTATTTTTTAAATAAAGTAAAGCTCATTTTGGCCAGGTGCAGTCACTCATGCCTGCAATTCCAGCACTCTGGGAGGCCAAGGCAGGTAGACCACCTGAGGTCAGGAGTTTGAGACCAGCCTGGCCAACATGGTGAAACCCCATCTCTACTAAAAATACAAAAAATTAGCCGGGCGTGGTGGTGTGCACCTGTAGTTCCAGCTACTCGGGAGGCTGAGGCAGGAGAATCGCTTGAACCTAGGAGGTGGAGGTTGCAGTAAGCCGAGATGGCACCATTGCACTACAGCCTGGGTGACAAAAGCAAAACTCTGTCTTAAAACAAACAATTCATTCTATTTTGCAATTATCATCTGAATCCATTAAACCCTCTTATATATCTATGACAAGTTATGTGGTCTTAGTGATGCTGCTTTTAATCTTACTATATCTAACCTAAATAATATACTATATTATCCTAAATATTTCATTATTACTCTTCAACTGTTCCCAGCTTTGCTAAAAAGAGAGAGAGAGAGAGAGAGAGAACAACAAAACCAAAATGATAGAATCACCTGTTGAAATGAACCACCACTAGGACATCACCCTTCAGTGTTCTTGCTGCAGTGCCCAAAGTTCTACAGTATTTCTCAAGAGTGTATAAAAGACAATGACACCATGCTTGGGGTGTTGTATTAGATTTCACTGAATGCAGCTGGAAATTCAGAATTCTTTCTTTATGCCCAAATGGCTAAGGGAAGAAAATCTGAGATAGGAAGAGATTTCACAATTATGAGATGATTCAGAAGAGAAAGGCATATAGAGACAGAACAGTACTCTAGATTCCAAAGATGATGGTGACATTGATCACATCAGCCAAAGCGCTTGATGACTGAATGATATATTTCTAAGGATAAAAAAGGAAATTTGGTATTTTCATTCAGTTAGTCATCTAACACGAAGGAGCTGATCATGCGGTATTTGGTGATGGACTATCTAATTTTGCTAAAAGGACACATGAGAATTTTCTTTCATCTTTTAGGATGTTTGTGCATCAAAATGTACTCCATGCAGGCTGTAAGTGGATAAATGGTCAAGGCAAGCGTGTTTTAAATAAGGACTGGAAGGGAATCGAGGAAGTAGAAAAAAAAGGAATAAGTCATTGGACCAATCATTCTACTTGGTATTTATATATCTTAAAATGAAAATGTTTTGCAGTTATGAAGCTAACAAGATAGTGTCCTCTTTTCAGCAAGGTTATGAACTCTCAACGTTTTCCAAAGTGTTGTGTTTTTATGATGTGGGTGGAAAGTGAAGACCCAGAGAGCAGAGGGGCCCAACCAAGAGGGCAGGAAGGCTTCTAGAAAGGGGTGGTATCCAGGTCTGTGTGGTGGTGGAGGTGGAATAGGGCAGGCTTTCCAGGCAGAGGAGGTAGCCCCTCCCAACAAGCTCCTGGGCTCAAATCCCTGCCCCACTGCTCATCATCTGTGTCCTTGTGGACGCGTCTTCACCTGTTCTCTGAGCCCCCACTCCTTCATCTGGGAAGCCAGCTAGGAATGCCTTCTTTCAGGGCTGCTGGGGTATTAAAGGACATGTCTTCAGGAAACACGGGACAGGGCCTGGCCGGGGTGGGCTTAGCTTTCTGAAGCAGTGCCTTGGTTTGGGTCCACCGGACCCCGGGGACCAAGCCAGGTCTCACGGGGCTGCAGCCTCTCCTCCTTTGTGTCCACACTCCACTCTGGGGCACAGAAGGATCTTTCTAAAGCACAGTGTGACTCCCTCACTCCATAGCATACGGCCTCCCCTGCCTACCAATAGAAGGTGATGTCCTTCACAGCCCACCCTCCTGCCCTCCTGGCCTCCTCCCCAACCAGGCCCACCATGCAGGTGGATCCCACACATGCATCCTCTCCCCATTTCCCGAATGTGCTCACCCCCCCGCCTGCCTCTGTGATCTCGCAAATGTTCTTCCCTGGCCTGGAATGACCCTTCCTCTAGCCTGCACCTGGCAAACTCTTACTTAAACTTCAAGATCCAGCTCCAATGTCCCTCCTTTTCCTGAGCAACTTGTAGGTGCCTCCCGCTCCTGTGGCACTTAGTCATCCTCTATTTTGTAGCTGTCTTATATTTGACCCTGAGCCCCTCCAAAGGAGCATCTGGGTCTTATTCATTGTTGTACTATCTAGTTCTGTGACAATGTCTAGCATATACTAGGCCCTTAGTAAATATTTGATGAATGAGTATATACATATAAATAATAAGGTTGAGTCATCTGAATGAGAAAACTGCACTTTGTGGTTGAAATTTTCCATGTTCATTCTGCAGAGAATGGAAAATGAACTTTCTCCAGAGAATTTTTCGGGAAGAATTGTGTTTGTTTGTTTAAATGTGAGGCAATGAAATCTCATATTAAAGCTCCTGAGAATCTGAGCCATTGGAAGCAGGTGTCCAACTTACGTGTTAGATGATCTTTTGCTATCATCATTTTCTTTCTTGCTTGCTTTTTAATTTTTTTTAGCGTAGACAAAATAAAACCTATGAATTCAGGGGGAAGAATCGGCATGCAAGATCAGAGGGCCTTCTGCAGCCTAGCCAAGTGTCACAACAGTGTGGCACAGTGGCTGTGGCTTCCAGGGGCTCCAGTCTCAAGGAGCTGCCCTTGCCTAGGTAGAAGCAATACCTGTCTAGAACCTCTGGGGACTGTGAGTGCCTCAAGGGCAAAACAGCATAGTGTCACTATGATGCTGTATCATCACATCAGAAGACACACCTCAGTACTAGCATAGCACACAGCATTTCACAATTACTCGTGTAATAATAATTGGTCAAGGAGGAGCTGGCTAGCTACTTCATTCATGCATGCCGGCTCTCAGCAGATCTCAGCAGGGAGCCAATGGGGACAGGCGATCCCCTGCTGCCACTGTTGGATGGGGTTGGATGGTAGCCCCATTGTGCCTTCAAGGAGTGTACTTGCTCCCTGGGAGACAACACTGAGTTGGAGCTCAGCTGGACACTGAGATTCTCCTGGCTGGGAGTGAGGCCATATAGGCTGGGCAGGGGACTAGGGGGCAGCACTGCCCGGGGAGGGTCTGGAGGAGGTTCTTGCGTCCCCTGAGGCAGTTGGCACAGATAGCTTCTCAGCGCCCGTCAATTATTACAAGACGGTCTGTGTTCCCCAAATTCACACCCATCACCTAGATTAACATCTGGAGGTGAAGAGGAGGTAGGAGGCATCAGTTCCCGAAGAAGGTTACTGTGTTCACTTGACAAAGATTTATCTGCGCGGAGTTCGTGCACAGCCCTCCGCCTGCCCCTGCAGAGGACGGGCCCAGCCTTGGACAGAGGACAGGCTGTGCTCACAGGTCTCCCAAGCATCAATTTTAAAGGACTGAGCAAAAAGCATATATTTTTGAACCCAGATTAATACACAGAAAAATAAGTATATGTATGTATGTGTGTATATATATGTGTGTGTATACATATTTTTCATATACATATGAATATAAGTATATGCATATGAAAAAAGACACACACATATATATGTATATATTTATATAAGTATGTCACACACACATATGTAAGTATAGGCATATGAAAAAAGACTGAAATGATACCCAGCAAAATATAAAATGATGCTCACAGGTGGTAAGACCTGGGCTATATTTTCTGGTTGTTCTACACTGAATGCATATTCCTTGTATGACTTTTTCTGAACCAAGAAAAAGAAAAAAATAATCACTCCATTCTTGGCATCCCTTTGCGGACACCATGGAAATACTGGACGTCACAGTGGCACGGGCCGGCATATATCAAAGACACGGAACCGTGCTGCCTTCTTACCTAATGAGTCTTTGAGGTGCTTCATCTGTTTTCAGTGATCTCTTCTCACACAAATTTCGAAATTCCCGAAAATTTAAAGTGACACTAAGTCTCAAGCCAAGAAGGCCAAGGAAGCGCTCAAATTCGTCATCTTTGAGATTAAACAGTAGGTGCAGGAGCAATCTGTGAAGGTCATGCATGTTGATTATGCCATCCCTGTCAGTGTCTATTTTAAAGAAGGCAGAGTAGGGGTCCTAAAAACAAAACACACAAGTCAAAGCCCTTCTCCATGAGCCCCGGACGGCAACACATGCATACCTCCACGTGTACAGCCTCATCTCCACACAGGGAGGGGCAGCTTGGCTGGGCCCTGACTATTGCTTTTAGAGACTTGGCTGTTCCAGGAATATCCTCGCCATGCTTTGCTTTTCCCAAGAAATTATAAAGCTCTCCAGTTACCCAGGGGATATAAACGATCCTCTCTGAATGCTAAGAGTTCAGGGAAAGGAACAGACTGCTTTTCTTTTCCTTCCACACTCTTGGTTTGTGGAGCTTATACTTCTAGTCCAGGAAGGAAGGGAAGGAGAAAGTGCTGGAGGTTTCTGGTGTGTATGAACATCCTGCTCGCAATGTTTTATATCACTTTCATCATGTTTGGCCGCTTCTGTCTACAGGCAAACAAATACCGCACTGAATCTCAGGCAAGGAGCCACCTGAAGGCCAGGCCTCTGTTTTGATGACCGTGATAGAGATCAGCCATGTCTGGGATCCACAAGCCTGCCACATCCAAAGGACTTCCGCTCAGCCCATCGCGCTGGTTGGAGGGCACAGGGATTCCTATTTTGCAGATGAGGAAACAGAGGCTCAGGGTTCCCAGGGAACCCGTGACTAGAGCCCCTGTTGCATGATAGAGCATGCACTCTGCAGGCAGGTGGCTCAGTTGCAAACCTCAGCTCTGCCACTTACTAGCAACGCGACCGTGGGTGAGATAGTTAACCTTGCGGTGCTTCTGTTTTCTCGTCTGTAAAATGGGGACTATGATAGTCCCTGCTTCCTTGGGATGTTTGTGAGGAGTGAATTTGCTAATGACGTAAAGCACTTAGAATGAGACTGGCTTTCTTGGCACTCTAAAATGCTGTTCGTTGCGTTTGCCATTTGCCTAAGATCATAGAGCAAGTGCAAAGCTCTGCCTGGGGCCGATGCCTGTTTCCTGCATGCACCTGCTTCTCGGGTCTCAGGCCTGAAAAGTTGCTGATGTGGCCCCAACCCACCTCGTTCCATTGGCACCTGACGCAGCCCCTCACCTGGGAGTTACCTGGCTATTCTGGCGGCATTGCTCTTGTCCCCTCTTATTACAGCCTTCTCCCACAGAGGTTACTTAGGATATCAGGCAAGACCTGCTGTGACCCCAAGTGTCTCATGCAAATGTGTAGGGATTTTGTGGAAAGCTCTCTCTGTATTCACTCATGTATTCATTCACCAAAAATTATTCAGCACCTAGTATGTGCAATTGCCATGCTGAATACTGTGGAAATCAATTTAAAAGATGCCGCCCCTGCCTCTGGGAGACAATACAGTGTGGCAGGGAGGCTGATGTCTAACTCTGCCCGAGGGGGCCTCCTGGGGTGCAGGCCCATCTGTTTCTTGATGATTCCCTCTACACTGCCAGCCCCAAGACCCCCCACCCGCAGCCTCACATCTCCTGTGGTCTGGGGGCATTTTCTCTGGGATGTCAAACTGAACATGGCCCAAATCAAACTCCTGACATCCACCCCCTGTGCCCACCCTGCTTCTCCCAAGTCTTCCCGTCCCAGTAAGTGGAGCCCTTTCTTCCCAGTTGCTCAGACACAAACCTGGGAGCCCTTCTGAGCCCTGGCTTCCTCTCACCCCCACATCCAGTCTGCCCACACATCCCGCTGGCTCTCCCTTCAGAGTGCATTAGCACTGGACCCTTTCTCCCAGGCCCACCGCCTCGGCCCCCACCCAAGGCTGCTGGATTCCTGCAGGAACCTTGCGACGGCTCCCAGCTGCCATCATCAGCTCCGTGGCCTCTGCTCTGTGCAATCATCCCCAAGCAATCCCTTACAGCCGACATCACGCATGAGGCACCTCTGCTCAACCCCCTTGACTCTCCATCTCACTCAGAGTCTAAGGCCAAGGCCTGGCTGTGGTCCACAAACCCGTCTACACCCCCATCCCACCCATCCCCTTGCTGTTCTTTGAACAGGCCAAGCCTGCTTCAGGGTGTTTCAGGGAGCCCTCTCCAGTGTCCACAGGGCTCTGGCTCCTTCATGACTCTGTCCGAGTGTCCCCTCTTCAGAGAGGCACTTCCTGACTCTTCTGCACAGTGGCATCAGCCCTCACAGGCTTGCGGCCTCCCATGATCCTCTACTTTTCTCTTTGGCACATGCCACCACCTGACCTAGTAGAGGTTTCTTTTTTCTTTTTTTTTTTTTTTTGACGGAGTCTCACTGTCACCCAGGCTGGAGTGCAGTGGCTGGATCTCAGCTCACTGCAAGCTCCGCCTCCTGGATTCACGCCATTCTCCCGCCTCAGCCTCCCGCCACCTCGCCTGGCTAGTTTTTTTGTATTTTTAGTAGAGACGGGGTTTCACCGTGTTAGCCAGGATGGTCTCGATCTCCTGACCTCGTGATCCGCCCGTCTCGGCCTCCCAAAGTGCTGGGATTACAGGCTTGAGCCACCGCGCCTGGCCCTAGTAGAGGTTTCTGTGTCCACTGCACTTCCCCCTAGAACATAAGCGTGAGGCTGGGCTCTGATCTGTTCCCTGTTGCAGCCCCAGCTCCCTGAGCCATGCTCACAACGTCTGTGAGAGGGGGTTTCTGGACATGAAGGAGCAGCATTTCCTAAGCACTGAACACTCTGCTGGGTACAGAGACACCATAACTGTAACATGGCCCCTGATACCCAGGTCCTCACCGTCTACTAGGGAAGCAAGACAGGAAGCAAATCATGGCAATCCAGTGTGATTACTGCAGGGATACAGGTGTAAAGGCTGTGTGGGGCCAGCCTGGATTCTGGACTCGAGGGACAATCTAGATGCTATGAGATCATACATGGCTAATCTTCACAAGTTTATAAACTAATCATTCCTCAAATCTCAGTCTTCAGCTTCCCCAATGTTAGTGGCTGGTACAGAGGCTTTGGAATCGAGTCGGTGTTATTTCAGCTCCTGACGGCACCATGTACTAGAGAGGTGGCTTTGGGTCACTTTCTCCCCGTCTCTGATCCTCAGTGTCTCCAGCTGTAACAAGGGAACATTAAACCTATTTGACAGGGTGGTTGCGGGTGGCAGAATACATGAGGCCCTGTGTGTGGTCCTCCAGTTCGCTGCCTGGCTATCAGGTGTGGTGTGCTCAGTCAGCAAATACAAATTGGTTATGTGCAGTGTGGCAGGCACTGTGGCAGCCCCTTGGGTTACTATGGTGGATGATGTAGAGACAGCTCGGGGCTCACTGTTGAATCTAGCTGCAGCAGCCTATGGGCTGCGTGCTGGGAGGGACGTGAGGAGAGAGGGGAATGTGCAGTGGCCGACCTCTCAGCTGATGTGAAGAGCTCGAGAAGGACCAGAAGCTTGGAGAGGAGTTCGCTGATCAAAGGGGAGGCGCCATCCAAGCAAAGGAACAGAATATGCGAAGGCTGAGAGGCAGGAAAGGGTGGGGAGGCAAGAGATCCTGTGGGCAGTCCAGGCGGGAGCAGGGCATACCCTGATAGCACAGTGGGTGCTCTGGTCAGGGATGCACATGGATGAGACCGTCCTGCGAGGACCAGGGGTCCAAGGCGAATTGTGAAGTGGAAAGTGAAGTTGCAGAGAACTGAGTGTACTGTGACCCTATTTATGGATTGATAGGTTTATCCTTTTTGTTTCTAAAAGATATATGAAGCCAGGGACCGTGGCTCACACCTGTAATCTCAGCACTTTGGGAGGCTGAGGTGGGAGGATCACTGGAGCCCAGGAGTTTGAGACCAGCCTGGGCAACATGGCAAGACTTCATCTCTACCAAAAAAAATTCAAAAAAAGTGACTGTACCGTCCCATTTAAAAATTGAGACCCGTGCTTTGTTCACTTTGCATATACCTGCAAGGACACAAGCCAAGTCCTCATGAGCCCCAGACATAACCCACATCCAGCCTGTCTCGCATAAAAACTGGCAATTAGGGCCTCACTCCTCTGTTTCACCCACTAGCTTACAAATTCTCTAGTGGGATAGAGTGGGTGTCGGTGATGGTCTGTTGAATGAATTCATTATTTAATTATCTAAAATAAAGATCATTTTGGAAAACACAGGATATACGTCTGCTGTAGCCAAGCTTCGCTGCTCGTAAAGATAGGAAAGCAACGGTGCGGCGTGGAGCTGGGCTTCCCGTGGCCCCCACTGGGAGACGCGAGGAGTGCGTGAGGGAGAGAGGAGAGAGCCTGAGAGAGGGGACAGCATGGGGGCCTGCAATGCAACAGGCGAAGTGCAGTGAGGCAGCTGCCAGACCTCTGCAGTTAGGGTGTCCATGGGGGCCCTGCCAGCCAGCACAGAAGGCTGTCTGCTCCTGGAGCCTTTGCCTACCTTCTGCCCTCTCTCCCTGCAGTGGCCGCTGCCTCCCACCCAGCCTGGCTTTCCTTTGGAGGACCAGGCACTCCCCACCTAAATGACCTCTTCCTCTTCCATGCTGGAGCCCACAGGCCAGTGATTCCCAGAGTACTTCTCTTGGCCAGCCATTAGCCTGGATGAGATCATAAGAACCAATCCTTCTCCATGTATGCATATGGAGATCATATTTGCTCAAACCAAAAATCAGAATGCATGCTCTGAAAACTGGATAGAATGTTCCAAGTCTGAGCCCTGCTGGAAAGTCTGAGCTGGGCTGCCATCATAAATGCATGCATGCTGAAATGGGAGCCTGGTAACCAAAATGAACTCCAGGGGTGATCAGTCTAGGGGGGATGCCTCAGAGCACAGGAAATGAGGTGCTGCCCTCCCTACAGCCCCCGAGGCTGCTCTGATACCCAGTGTCTCACCCGCCCCTTCCCTTCTGGATTTCACCCATCTCCATTCCGCCTCCAGATGTGCTCCCTCCGGATGGGCTCCCTCCACCCACGGGGTGAGGACGCAGTCTAACTCCCCGGTACCCTTGGCCCTGTCTCGAGGTTCGGCTTATTGAATTGATCTCCCTAACTTTATTCACCCTCTTTTACTTCTCATCACAAAAAGAGCTCAGATCATCCTGTACTGGCGTCTATGTTTGAACGGCTGCTGTCTACTTCTGTTTTGTCTGTTACAACTTGCATGCACCATGCATACCTCCACCACGACAAACTGTGTGCTTTTCCCTAGAGCCCATGCCTTGTCTGTCCTGGCCTGGCTCAGGCTGCCTCATCTAAGGCTTGCTCCCTCCTTTCCTAGCCAGCCCATGCTTAAGTCTTACGATTCAGTGTGGGGGCCACCTCCTCCAGGGAATCTTCCTTAAAGGGTTCTTTTCCCTGTGTCCCCAGAGGATGCTCCAGTTCCTTCGACGACAGCCAGTTACTATGAATATGACTTGTCTGTTTACCATCTGTGTCTGGGATTAGACGGAGCTCCCTGGGGTGGGGCTGGTAGCTTTCATCCACAGCATTTAGCACCGATTCTAGCACATAGTAAGTGTAGAACACTTGTTTGGTGGGTGAATGGATGAGGGAATCAATGAGGGACTGGATGAACGGGTTTCAAAGTCACCGTACCATGGGTTGTCATGCTTCTTCCCCACTAACACCCACCTCTTGTGAAAAGGGTCTCCTTACCCTTCTGCCAGCAAAGCGTCCCTAGGGGTCCCTCAGGGAGGGAAGAAGCCCCTTCCTCCCCACACACCTCTCTCTGACCAATGCTGGGTCTGCAAAGGGAAATGCTCTGTGTCCCTCGGGCTAACTGGGACATGACCTGCACCAGGACTCACACCCACTTGGGCTGCATGGTTGGGAGAAGGGGAAGCCTAGAGAAGCCCAGTGCCAGACAGTCACAGTTTACCCGGAATGACTCCTTCAACCTCCTGGGGAAAAGCTTCAGGCATTCTTCTGCGGTGATGAAGTGGCTGTTCACGTAACTTTTTGAAGGAGTTGGAGGCTGCAGTGGAGTGGTTTCCCGCCCTCTCATTGGAGGATCTGGAACAGTGACAAAGATCAGGGTTTCCACTAGGGCCCATCAGCTTCATTCTTTTTTTTTTTTTTTTTGAGACAGTCTTGTTCTTGTTGCCCAGGCTGGAGTATAGTGGTGCAATCTCAGCTCACTGCAACCTCTGCTTACTGGGTTCAAGAGATTCTCCTGCCTCAGCCTCCTGAGTAGCTGGGATTACAGGCGTCCGTCATCGCGCCTGGCTAATTTTTGTACTTTCAGTTCAGACAGGGTTTCACCATGTTGGCCAGGCTGGTCTCAAACTCCTGACTTCAGGTGACCCGCCTGCCTCAGCCTCCCAAAGTGCTGGGATTACAGGTATGAGTCACCATGCCCGGCCCACCAGCTTCATTTCTACATCAATGTTTTACCTCTGCCTGTCCCAAATCCTGTTAAAGCCCCATACAGTATCCTCCTGTGAGTTGAACACAGCATTGACCTTCTTACTATCTAGTTTCTTTTCCTTCAATTCTCAGACACTTTCCTCCTCTTCCAGGAGGAACCGTACTCCAGACTGTGGGGCCTCCTTTCACCCTCACAGACCACACTTGGCACCATGGCATGTTTACTTGTCCTGTGTCTCTTGTTCATCTCCCAATTCCCAGAGGAGGAGAATGAGAATTCCTGCCTCTTTTTGGTTTCCTGGAATCATGTCCTAAAGACAAGAATATAGAATTCATTCAACATTCATTCGTTCAGCGGCTATTTCCTGACCATGTGTCTGTTAAGTAACATGCTGAGGCCTTCCTCTGTTTCTTGGTCCTTCCAGCGATGCTCAGGAGAAGGTCCTCATGTTTGTTTACACGTAAGAAAACCTATCATCCCATGCACTTTACCTACAGGACGGTGAGGCTCGGGGGTCCCCAGCTCGCCTGGGAGGTGGAGCTCGTGGACAGCACAGCTGAATTCAGGTCCTCTGATACTAAGACCCAGTTGGTTCCCTACTACCTATGCCCTCTCTCTCCCCTAAAATTAAGGAAGGAAGTGTAACCTCTCCTTAAAAACTCCATGTCGGCCAGGCGCGGTGGCTCACGCTTGTAATCCCAACACTTTGGAAGGCCAAGGCGGGCAGATCATGAGGTTAAGAGATCGAGACCATCCTGGCCAACATGGTGAAACCCCGTCTCTACTAAAGATACAAAAATTAGCTGGGCATCATGCACGCCTGTAGCCCCCGCTACTCGGGAGGCTGAGGCAGGAGAATCGCTTGAACCCAGGAGGCCGAGGTTGCAGTGAGCTGAGATCATGCCACTGCACTCCAACCTGGTGACAGAGTGAGACTCTGTAGCCTGGTGACAGAGTGAGACTCTGTCTCAAAAAAACAAAAACAGAAACAAAAACAAACAAACAAACAACCTTCCATGTCTACCCTGTTTCCATTTGGCTGGGGTCATCTGAGTGTGACCTTGTGTCAAAGCCAGGCTACATACCAGGGACTTGGTTCCAGACATGGTTCTCTGCACCTGTTGCTCCTGCGCCCTCCCCCTGGTGTGGTAGGCAGATGGATGGGGGAGAGGGTACCCCAAGCTCATGGGCATCCTCTGCCCCTCTTGAGCCTGTCTTCTGCCTCATCTGCCTCACTGCAGAGGCTGCAAGTGGCCTCCCTCCGGTTCCTTACTGCCTGGCAGATAACACCCCCCACCCCATCGCCTGACCCCTCTGCCACATCCCCCTGACCCCTAGCAGGGGCCACACAAGGCCTCACTCCCCACTATGCTAGAATTCTTCACGTGTGAGAAAGCAGCTTAGAGGGGCAGGGAGGAGACAGGCAGGGAGAGGAGGAGTAGGAAGTAAGAGGAGGAGAACATGGGCAGCCAGGAAGCCGGGAGCAGGTGATGGAGACAGAGTCCAGTTACAGCCGTGACAGCTTTGCCAGCACTACGAGCCCTGGGCCCCAATTTCTTCACCTGAAAAATGAATGCACCTGGCAGGTGGGATGCAGTCACTTAAATACAGGTGAGTTCCTTCTCCTTCTTATTTTCCTTAAAAAATATCAAAACACCTACCCAGGGACAGTGCTGAAATTCTAAAATGCTGTGGCTTCTCATGATGCCATTTTTCAGGGGTGTGAGTCTTCTCTGTTTAAGGGTGGCAAATGACAGTCTGGCAAGGCTGGGGGACCTTGGTGAGGATCCAGCCTGAGTCTCTGGGAAACTCACCACCTTACACAGTCACCTGCAGACCCAAGGCCGGGAAAATGGAAAATGCGCGGGGCTCCTGCATTCCGCCTGGCCAGCCTGCAGGGTATTTGCAGCAAAAGAGAAGAGTATTCCACTGAGATATCTGTGTGATTTCTGCAGCTTCTCTAGAGGGCTTGTCTGTCTACCAAAATATCTTTGGTGTGTGAGAAAGCAGCATCAGTGAGTGGAGAGGCGGCTCCAGCATACAGCACAAAGATGGGTTTCTAACAAATGGTGGAGGGTGAGGCTGGCGGCGTGGCTGGGTGGCCTTTTAGAGCCTCTGCGTCATTCTCTGTCCACAGGGAGGAGTAATATTTGTCTTGCCTGTATGTGGTATTGTTAATTACAGATAACCAGCAACTACATTAGGGGAAAATCTTAAAGGCCGTGAGGTATGATTCAAGTAACAGGCTTTGGGGCACAAACTTTCTGAACCATTCGTGCTCTGAGTTTGTAGAAGACTCTTTCAGGCACAGTTCTGCACTCACAGTTCTGAACACAGTCAGATAAAATTAAACAAAAACGGTTGTTTGCAGCCCCAGAAGACACCTCGTTTCAACATCACAGCTTACACTACTTCAACCCAAGTGAGCTGGTGGCACTGCTACCAAAGACGTGCGGTATCACCCAGGACGCATCCCACAGGGTATGGACCTGGCCGTTAGCTACCTTCAAATCCTGCCGCAAAATCAAGATAGCTCATCCCTTCCTTCTCAAAGCCTATTTTAGTGGTCAGCAGGGCATACTGCTCATCGTCCATGGGCATCCCAGTGTCTTCCAGTACCTGACGAGGGAGAGAGGGGAGGGTGGAGAGGTGTTAGGTGGTTCCGCGGGTCACTACTCCCCGAGCACCTCCTGCCTCTGCGACGGCTCACAGCACGGCCCATTATGGTTACTTACCTGACCCCACCCACAGGCTGCCAGAGGGTAGGACCGAGTCTGCTGTGTCCCTGGGCCTTGCACAAGGCTTGTGTTTGTTGGGTGAGTAAGTGAACAAAGGGACAAGTGGCGCAGTCGGCGTGGTGCTCGGGCCCACAGGCGCCACTGCAGACTTTTCCAAGCTGTGCCATCCAAGATACCCAAAGCCACACTTGTTACTGCCATGGCTTTAGAGTCTCATACGTCAGGTTTATGTTCACATATATTCAAGAAAACAATATAAAGCAAGCAAGGTAGTTGGAGGAGGGAAAACTGAAGTTTTCATTCAAGTTTCATTATGATCCCAGTTTACATGAAAAGCGGCTGTTTTTTTTTCTAATGGGGGGGCATCCATGAACGCTTTTTTTTCTTCTCCATATGCTAGTCCGCTCACAGAAAGTTATTCCTGATTCCTTCCCTCCAAAACACATGACCTACTGTTTCAGTTTTGGGTTTCTTGGGGGCAGAGGGAGCACCCAAGAAAATACTCTTCTCTGCCTTGCAAATACTGAAGTGGAATTGTCTCAATGACATCTCCCTAGGAATTACAGAAAAGATGATGCCCTTTGGCCAAAACCCAGACAGAGCTGCCTGCGCGAATGTGAGCCACCCACAGAAGGGGTGCTGGGTGGATAGAGGCAGATGGAAGGCACCACCTCTGCTGATCTCAGAGTATTCACAATCCAAATGGGAAAGCACGGGTTTTCCTCCAAGAAAGAACACGGAATCACAGTTCTAAATGTATCTATGGACCAAGGGGCCAAAGATGTCCAGGATGACTAACCCCACTGGGAACAGGGGACGGAATGCTTTCTAGGAGAACTGGGTTTGCTGATGGGTTGTGAAGAAAGTGTGTGTTGGGGGGTGAGGAATACACAGGTTATCGTCAACAAAATCAGCAGACATCACCGGAAGTCAGAGTAAGTTCCAGATGGAGGAGTGCAGTGGCGCTCACTGCATTCAGCGGAAGAGGCGGCTGGGGAGGGAACAGAGGGACCAGGTGAGGCAGTGTTGCCCTCATCATGGCCACTGAGCAGTACCTCTTAGTACCTGTGTGTTAACAGGTACGGTGTGGGGCTCTGTACAGGCTCCACACAGATCTCATTTAATCCTCAGCAGAAGCCTCGAGAAAGGCACTCTTTCTAACCTCATTTTAACGCCATGGAAACTGAGTCTTAGGGAGTTTGGGTCACTTTTCTTAAACACATGAATAGGAAGCGACAGACCTGGGGTTCAAATCCAATTCTTCTTTTCTTCTTCTTCTTCTTCCTTTTTTTTTTTTTCTTTTTGAGACAGAGTCTTGCTCTGTCACCCAGGCTGGAGTGCAATGGTGCTACCTAGGTGCACTGTAACCTTTACCTCCCCGGCTCAAGTGATCCTCCTGCCTCAGCTTCCCGAGTAGCTGGGATTACAGGCGCATGCCACCACATCCAGCTAATTTTTGTACTTTTAGTAGAGACGGGGTTTCACCATGTTGGCCAGGCTGGTCTCAAACTCCTGACCTCAGGTGATCCACCTGCCTCGGCCTCCCAAAGTGCTGATGTATGAGCCACCACGCCCGGCCTCAAACCCGGTTCTTGTTAACCACTGTGATGAGATCTACTGTAAGGTCACAGGAGCCTGGACAAAGAAGACAAGAGATGAAAATGGACAGGAAATGGCCCAGTGGGAGTGAGAAGCTTCCGCCATGGAGCCCTGGTGTCCTCCATGTATCCAAAGAAGCCACATAGGCAAAGACCAGCCTGAACCTTGGTGGAGCCTGAAAGGACAGGAGGCCTCTAAGGAGCTGGCCAGAGCCCACCTCCCACCTGCCTCCCTATCTCCCCAGGAAGGCTGTCAGGAGACAGTTTCTCCTGCCTCCAGATTCTGACAGGGTGAGGGGCTTTCTGCCCCGGCCCCTTACACTAAAGCTGCAGAAGGAAGCCTCTTGGCTGCAGTCTGGACGTGGCTCTCGGCAACAGGGCACTCCACACCTTGTGGTGCAGTCATCAGCTTCTTTCGTTTAGGTGTCATCCTTTTTGATATTCGGGAAGAGGACCAGAGAGCTGGCCCTTGTGGCTTATTCTCCCTTTTGCTGTCTATGTAAATAACAGTCTGATCGTGAAAGTGGCGCATTGTATCTTTGCTGGTCCAATCAGTCAAGCCTGGCCTTGGCTTCCTGTGCGTGGAGGTACACAGGCCGTGATGTGGCTGGTGCAGGGCTGGAAGCTGAGAGAAAAAGGAAGGGATGGAGGCATTGCAGTGCTGCCCAGGGGGATTCAGGGGAGTGGCAACGCAGGAGTACAAGGCTATCACCAGGGCCTGCCTGTGGAATTGGGCAGGAAGCATGTGACTAGGAATGCTGACAGTTTTGTGCCATCTGCACATGGTCCCTGGCCTAGCTCTGCCTGTCCCAGCACAGGATAGCCCTGGTGTTCAGGTAGAAAGCGGTGGCCCCCACAGAAGTACCCACAGCCACGGTGAACCTCTGATTGGTTGCTTGCTTTGAAAAAAACTTAATATTTTGAAAACAATTGCACATGAATTATTCATGGCAAATTCTTCTTGCTCAGTTCTTTCACAAAACCATATGTACTGGATCATAAGGAAATGTCTGCAGGCAAATGTTCCCCAGCCTGGAGGGCTGTGAGGTGCCAGGGAGATTCGTACCATCCCCCAGGCCCTCAGCAGCCTGTCCAGCAGTCGCAGGAGCGTAATCCCTAGGGCTGCGGAGCACCGCAGAGAACACAAACGCTGCAAGTGCTATTCCCAGAAGAGGCTCAGGGCAGGCCCCAGATGCAAAGGCCTCTAATGCGTCTTGCGAGGCTCCCCTTGCACCACTTTCATTTCTAAGATGAACACAGTAGCAAATCAACCAGATTTATCATGACCCTTGGAGGCGACATACAATACGAAGGAAGGCGCACCAGCAAGGTTTATAAAACAGATTTAAATGTTTAACCATTCAAGTCATTTCCTTTGGTCTTTTCTAGGAGGCATTCCCCTAAGAAAGTTGCTCAAAGACTGACAAACTATGGTCCGGCATGTGTTGATTCACCAGAGAGTCGTCACTCCTGCCATCCCTGGGGCGTCCCTTAGATTGTAGAACCGACTCTTCCCCAGGAGGCCACAACATTTCAGGGAACTGTTGCTGGGCCCTCTCCACCCTGAGAACTTGCCCAACGATGAAAGTGAGGACTCAGCCTTTTCTAAACGCAGCCCCTGCACAACATTCTGTGAGAGAAGCAGCCACCAGTTTCTGTGTGTGACACTTGTTTGCTATGTCTCTTTGCAGCACTTTTTTGGCGGTTTCTATGTGATTACACTACATATTCTCAACTTTTCACAGTCTGTTTAGACTTAATGTTATGCCACTTCACATAGACTGTAGAAACCTTGCAACTTCATAGAGGTCTCCTGCACCCTGTTTTTTTTGTTGTTGTTGTTGTTGTTTTTCAGATGGAGTTTCGCTGTTGCTGCCCAGGCTAGAGTGCAGTGGCGCAATCTTGGCTCACCACAACCTCCACCTGCTGGGTTCAAGTGATTCTCCTGCCTCAGCCTTCTGAATAGCTGGGATTACAGACATGTGCCATGTACCACCATGCTCGGCTAATTTTGTATTTTTAGTAGAGACAGGGTTTCTCTATGTTGATCAGGCTGGTCTTGAACTCCTGACCTCAAGTGATCTGCCCACCTCAGCCTCCCAAAGTGCTAGGATTGTCCTGCACCCTGTTCTTATGGTATAGTTGACATTTGTTTCACATCTACATATGTTATAAATCCCACAAGACAATGCCATGATTTTTGCTTTGAATATTCCTATGTGGTTTTAAATGAAGAAAATAATAGTCTTCTATATTTAATCAGCAATTTGCCATTTCTAATGTTCTTTGTTCTGTTGTGGATAGCCAAGTCTTCCTAGTCTCAAATTCCTTCATCCTGAGAAATTCCTTTAGCCTTGCTTGTAGCGAAGATCTACTTGCAATGAATTATCTTAGCTTCTATTTTATTCAATTTGAAATAATCACCTTCATTCTTGAAGGAGACTTTGGCTGGGTATAAAATTCTGGGTTGGGAGGTACACGTTTGGTTTTGCTTTTGCTTTTTTCCTTCCCATATGTTACTGTTCCACTATCTTCTCACCTCCTCCATTGTTTCTGGTGCAAGGCCAACGGTAATTTGAAATGTTGTTTTCCTGTTTGTAATGTGTCATTTTTCTCATGCTGCTTTTAAGATTTCTCTCTTTGATTTTGCTTTTCAGCAGTTTGTCTGTTATTTTCTTTGTAATATCCTACTTGGGGTTTTCTGAGCTTCTGGAATCTACATTAGGGCCTTTCACCAAAATTGGCAAATTTTAGCCATTATTTCTTCACATATGTCCTCTTCCCTAACCCCTGTCTTTTTCCCTTTTGTGATTCCAATTACACCTATGTTAGACCTTTTGATATTGCTCATGTGATTGTGAGACACTATTCTCTCTTTCTCTCTCTTTTTAAAAAGCTTTTCTCTCTCCTCTTCAGTTTGTATAACTATTAATCTATCCTTAGGCTCACTGACTTCTGTCATCTTCATTCTGTGGTTGAGCTATCTGGTGAATTTTTTGTTTCAGATATCTTATTGTTCAGTTCCAGAATTTCCATGTGGTTCTTCTTATAGTTTCTATTTCTCTGCTGAGATTTCATATATTTTCATTCGTTATGAGTATATTTTCCTTTGTATCACTGAGCATTTTTATAATGGTTACTTTAAAGTCTTTGAGTGTTAATTCTAACATCTGGTAATCTTAGAGTTTTTTGAGAAAGATCACATTCTTTCTGTTTCTCCAAAGTTGAATAATTTGGAGTTATATCCTGGACATCATGGAGGTTATGGTGTGGGGCCTCTGGATTCTGTTGTAGTTCTCCAAAGAGTGACATTTTTTATGTCTACCTATGTTACAAATCTATATATCTATGTATTTGATATAAATCTATATATTTGTTTCATGTGTTTGAGCAGGCAGTAGGCTTGGCTGGAATCAAACTGAAAAAGTTGGAGTGTGTTGGGCTGCAGCTGAAATTTCAGCTCAGTTCTTGTATCCTTAGCTAGGTTACTTGCAATCTGCTCTGCTCATGTGTGGTTTAGAGTCAGCCAGAGATTGAGGAAGAATCTATATGCAAAAGCGGGAGCATCTACTCTCTCTGGCTCTCTCCTTTTCAAAATGCCCCCTTTCTCCATCCCCATCTTTACTTTCAGGTAGCATTAGTTACCCAGACCTCTTCCCTCTGGTTCTTCAAGCCAGAAAGGCTATTAGTTTCCTCAGGTGAACAGCTGTAGAAAATGGGAACTCACTCATGCTATTCCCCTCTTTAAGAGTTGACACCCTCCTGAATGTTCTTGCCTAGTCTAGTTTCATTTTCCAGGACCTTCAGGCATTTGGTTATTTAATAAATTACTGATTTACTGACTTACTTAACATCGTCCAGTGTTTATACTTGGTATCTCTGGGAGGGCTGGCCCAGTAGAAGCTTACTTAGCCAAACTGGAGGAGAAGAGTACTATGGCTGGAAAAGAATATGATATTTTCAAAATAGGTCTAATTTGTATTTGAATGGAAAATTCAAATTCTTTTGGCAAATGCTTCCTAGCATCATCAGACACACGTCTGACTGTCCATGTGGCCCCAGCAAGACAGAATCTTCAAAGCTGATGCAAACTGGGGTGACAGGCAATTGTGATGCCATGGTCATGTGCACAGGCCGCAGGATATTGGGCTCAGGATGCTGTTGCCAGCTATGAGTGCAGATAAATAATTGGGTTTCCTTTTCAAGTCTTCACCAACAGGAATACTGTGAAGAATGCCATGAATGGTCACAGGGCGCAGGGCATCTCAGATAAGAAGCCCCTTGCAGGAAAACACCGACAGCCACGGTGTGCCTGATTACAGGTACACTTCTCAAGCACAGAGCCCACCATCAACAGCATAGTGCCAAAAGCCAGAGCTGGCTTCTGAGCCACAAACCCTCCTTCCTGGCTCCAGATAGGAACAGAAGCTTCCCAAGGATCGCCACGAAAGAGCGTTTGATTGAGGAGCTACCAGGGGCCACCCCAGGACCTAATGACTTCCATCCCTCATTTAAACCTTGCAACAATGCCTCAACAGAAGTATGACCAACTCCATGTTCTAAATGAGGAGATCAAAGTTGAAGAAGGCGAAATAAGCCAACTGCTTTCTAGGAAGACACAAGTGGTAAGAAGTAGAGCAAAGATTTGAACACAAGTCAGTCGGACTCCACGGGACAACATTGTCTTGTAGACTCAGCACTGGACGAGACAAGAGAGTGTCAGGTTCAACCTTGTCCTTTACTGATGAGAAACCCAAAGCTCAGAGATGCAAGCTCCTGCCTCATGTTCATGTGTGAGCAGTAAGGAGCCACTCACATGACTCTGCTGGGTGTGCGGCTGCCCAGGGAAGCCTGGGAGCCAAGGACTGTGACCCGGCTCTGACAGCTGAGGCTGAAATGCAGCTGAGGCTCTGGCTGTACAAACAGCATATGACGCTGCTTCCTTTTGCACAGGATCCTCACCCTGGGAGACGCATTGCTCCGCATCAGATGACCAGCCTGGCACCGTCCACAGAGGACACACTAGGTTTGTTTCTTCACCAACTGTTATGTGCCATGTGTTTGGAACAGGTCTACAGCAGGGATAGGGTGTCTATGAGTCAGCAACTACACAACAAACAAGCTGAAATTCAGTGGCTTACAACAAAATAAGCATTTGTTCTTGTACTTGCAGGTCCACGGGTCAAGTGTGGGTTGGCTGATGTGAGACGGGCGTGGCTGGGTGTTTCTTTTTGCTTTCTTTTCTTTTCTTTCTTTTTTTTTTTTTTTATGAGACAGAGTCTTGCTCTGTCGCCCAGGCGGGAGTGCAGTGGTGTGATCTCGGCTCACTGCAACCTCCGCCTCCCAGGTTCAAGCAATTCTCCTCCCTAACCCTCCTGAGCAGCTGGAATTACAGGTGCCCGCCACCACACCTGGCTAATTTTTGCATTTGTAGTAAAGACAGGGCTTCACCATGTTGGTCAGGCTGGTCTTGAACTCTTGACCTCAAGTGATCCACCCGCCTCGGCCTCCCAAATTGCTGTGATTACAGGTATGGCTGCGTGTGGGTTGACTGGGCTTGGCTCCCGAATGCAGGTTGGATTTGGACCTGCTTTATGTAGATTCATTCTGGGGACCAAACGGAAGGGACAGAGCTGCCCTAGGCAAGCTCTTCGAGCAGCAGATGATGGGTGCACAGGCTTAGCATGTTCCAGGTCAAGGAAAGCCATATATTAGTGGTGAGGGAAGCACACACCATAAATGATGAGGCACAGGGAGGGAGGGGGTAACAGTGGTAAGATGAGCTCTGTGGCCCTTTCCAGCTCTGATCTATGGGATTCTGTTTACTTTGGTAAAATGCTATGACCGTTAGAAATATGCCATGACCACAATTTAAATCACTCCCATAAATCCAGACATTTCTAGTCCCTAGACTAAATCTTCTATCTGGTCCCCACATTAATTCTATTTGATCCATAGTAGATGGGACTGTACCACACTTCCAAAAACAATCCTTCCTTCAACCTTAGTGCCTGACTCTAGGCCTTCAGCACAGACTGATGGTTTGCTAACGACAATCACAAAGTCAAAAAATGTTCATGTTTTCTTTTCTTCTTTGCTGCTGGCATGATCATGACAATGAAGATGATGATGATGATAAATTGGTTTGGTTTGTTTTTGTTTTTTAAATATATTATCCCCATAAAAACTACAAGACTAGAATTGTGTTTAGATGGCACAGAATGACATAATGCTGAACCTAAGTGCAAGCTTCAAAAACTGAGACTGAAAGATGAGGCGACATGACCGCCTTTCAATGTCAAGGGGAATTCCAGGCATAACTAATGCATTGACCAGACATGTCCATTTTAGAAGCAAAGATCCAGAACCCAGCTCGGGTCTACATACACATGTAAAATCTCAGCATGTTCTGCGGGCAGAACTTCACTGACAGATTTTGAACATGGCAGTTCAGTACTTCACTGACAGATTTTGAACATGGCAGTTCAGTACTTCACTGACAGATTTTGAACATGGCAGATAAAAGCAGACAAGTCATTCCTACTTCAACTTCAGAGGAGGCTGTTCTCAGGTCCTGGAGATCAGATCTGTCATTCAAAGGGCAAGTGGGAAGAAGCTCAAAGCTCAGGACAAACAGGCACAACAGGAAAAGCCGGTGCTTAGCAGCCACCTCCCCTGCGGAATCCCAGGGCTCTCTGTCACTCAGCCTCTGCACGCCTTTATGTTCTCTCTTGCTGATTTCAAGAGCAGATACATTTCTAACATATAAATGTAATGTAAGTCCAGTTATGATTCCAATAATGCATCTGGGGGGTAATTGAATAAAATGATTTTAAAGTCTATACAGTAACATATAAACCTGGCCTGAGAATAGGCAAGAAAATACAAAAAGGAAGAACATTGAGAAAAGAACTGTTTTACTAAATTAAAGAGCCATATTACACTTATATAGAAAGAGATGTATAAATCAGTGGGATGAAAATTTTCAGATGTAGACCCTCGTATAATGAGAATGTCATAAATGACAAACATAATAGTCTAATTCAGTAAGAAAATATAGAAGAGCCTCATCTTATGTCATACATAAAAATTAATTCCACATGGATTAAGCATCTACATTTAAAATAAAATAAATTCTCATGATAAAACAATGGGAAAGAGGAGCTCAGGCTAACTAAAATCAAAGACATGCAAATTAAAATAATGACTATAATTCTGACTGGTATGTTAGCATATATTAAACATTTTTATTATACCCAAAGTTGGCAAACATTTGGAAATTAGTAACTACCAAACGCTTGTGGTAGGAATGAATTTGATAGAATCATTGGAAATGTAATATGGCAATATGCATTAAACATTTAACTGTGCATATTCTTTTGACCTAGAAATTTCACTTATTCTATAAGCAAGAAATTATAATAATTTCAATACATGTTCATCAATTGTAACAAATGTACCACTCTGGTGAGAGGTGTTGTTAGTGGGGGAGGCTGTGCACATGGGGACAAGGGTATATGGGAACTTTGTAGTTTCCACTAAATCTCGCTATAAACCTAAAACTGCTCTAAAAACATTCTATAAAAAACCAAACAAAATTCTTGTAAGAAAGTCTAGGAGACTGAGGTGGGCGTGGGGGTGGGGGATGAAGGAATAACACCTTATTAACTATGGCTACAAACCTAGAATTTATTTAGGAAAAAAAAAGACAATAGATATATTTGGTTGTATAAAAACTTAAAACATTTTAATGGCAAAATATGGAACTACAACAAAACAAAAAGACAAATGATATATTTGGAAAATATGTTTGTATTGCAGAAGACAAAGAGCTGATAAATTATTAATTAATTCTACAGATGTTTTGGGCATCTCTGTGACAGGTACTGTCCAGGAACTAGGAATACAACAGTGAACAAAATAGCCCAGTCCTAGCCCTCAGGTGCCAGGCCTATTTTAAGGGTTATACATTGTCAGTTGAAGTGTATACCCCAAAAGATAAAATAAGGTCTCAATCCTGGTTCCAGTGAATGTAACCTTTAATGGAGCTGGGGTCTTTTCAGATGGAATCAAGTTAAGATGAAATTGCGCTGGATGAGAATAGTTCCTCACCCAATGACTGGTGTCCTTAGAACAAGAGGGAAATTGGGACAGAGGCAAACAGAGAGAACATGATGTGAAGACATGCAGACAAAGAAGAAAGAGATCAAAGAGGCCATGTGGAGCCAGAGGCAGAGGCTGGAGTAACGCAGCTACAAGCCGAGGGATGCCGGATGGTAGGCAGCCACTGGGAGCTGGGAGAAACAATGAAGGATGCTCCCCAGAGCCAGTGGATGAGAGCATGGCTCTGCTGACACCTTGATTCCAAACTTCTGGCTTCGAGAACTGTGAAAGAGTACATTTTTACTATTTTAAGCTACCCAGTGTATGGTAATTTGTTATAATTGCCCTAGGAAACTACTAGTTTCCCTAACCGTAACCCTAACCCTATTAGGAAACTATTAGCTTCCTAAGGCTGTCGTAACAAATATATGCTGTAATAAATATATATATAGATATAAACAAATATAAATATATAATACATCATATGTGTGTATATATATCCATATATATATATATATATGTATCTCCTCATTTAATCCTTCTAACAATCCAATTATATAGCTACTACTATTTTCATTTTAGGAATAAGGAAGCTGAGGCTGAGGGGTGTGCCCACAGGCACACAGTTATTAAGAAGCAGAGCTGAGCTATTCACAATAGCAAAGGTGTGGAATCAACCTAGATGCCCATAAATGGTGGACTGGATTAAGAAAATGTGGTACATACACATCGTGGAATACTATACAGCCATAAAAAAGAATGAAATCATGTCCTTTGCACAACATGAATGCAGCTGGAGGCCATTATCCTAAGAGAATTGATACAGGAGCAGAAAACCAAATACTGTATGTTCTCACTCATAAGTGGGAGCTAAGTATTGAGTACACAGACATAATGATGGGAATAGCAGATAATGCGGACTACTAAAGCGGGGAGGGAGAAAGTGGGGTGTGGGCTGAAAAACCACCTGCTGGCTACTATGCTCACTACTTGGCTGGTGGGATTATTCATGCCCCAAACTTCAGCATTCTGAAAAATACCCACGTAACAAACCAGCACGTGTACTCCTTGAATCTAAATTTAAATGTTGAAAGTATTGTAAATAATAATAATAAGGAAGAAGAACCAGAGCTGAAATTTGAACCCTGGCAACTCGGCTCCAGAGTCAACATTTTTAGCCATAATGTGATACTTTATCAAATAGACTCATGCATTTGAAAAATACTTATTGAGCACGTATGATGTGCTAGGCACTGACTTAGATGCTAGAGATAGGGCAGAGGATGAGAAAGACAAAGCTCCCCATCCCCACCAAGCTTACATGTTAGTGAGGAGTGACTTGTGACTACAGGGGAAAGAGCGTCCTCAGGAGAGAACCAGGCTTGAGTTGGTGCCAATGAGCCAATGCCCAGAGAAGAGTTTTGGGAGCTGGGAGAACAGAAGTCGGGGTCAGATTAAGAGGGATACAGAGCCTCAGGGGGAAAAAATGTCCCCAGGCTGAGAACCCAGAAGGTGAGGGAGGAACTGGGAGTCCTGGGATTCTTGTGAGAGCATAGATAAATAATGATGTCCATCAAAAACAAATAGCTTTTATAAGTTGACAAGAGGGCAAAGGATGTAAATAGGCAACTCGAAGAACAAATCACAGTGGCAAATAATAATAATAAATTCGCTAGTCAGGAAAACAAATGCAAATTAAAGTTTAAATGAGTTACCATTTTAAAACCATCGGACCAGCAAAAATTTAAAAAGCTGTAATGCCTATTGCTTATAAAGGTCCAGAGAAAAAGATACTGTCATACACAGCCACTAGAAATGTGAAACGTTACAGGGTTTTACAAAACAAATAGAAAGCATGTTAAAAAATGTTTAAAAAAAATCTTAAGCCAAGATTTTTTTGGTCCTACTCTTGGCATCCATTCCATACAAATAAAAGCATCAGTATGTAAGGACACATAAAGAAAGATTGCTTAAAGAGGAAAAAATATTAAAAATAAAAGAAATGAATGCCCATCAAAAAAAGAATGGCTAATGTTCTGCTTGTTGGAATATCTTGCAGATTTATGCTTCCACTAAGAACAAATGAAAAAGATGTAAAAAAAAATGCATCAAAACATGTTTGAAGCATAAGAGAGCTGCTGAGGCAACCAGGACCCAAAGGAACAAAAATCTGAGAGAAGGGGGAAGCTGGAGGAGAGTGAGCCATTTGCTCATTCTAGGAGCCGGGCAAGGAGCTCAGGACTGGGGCAGATGGCCCAGGCAGACAGAGAAACAAGTAAGGTATATGAGGAGCTCATGAAACTGCAGAGAACAAAATGAGAGACCCAAATGACTGGATTCCTAGCAAGAACGAAAAAGAAGAAACATGCCCAATACTCTACCCCTTTTCCTCTCAAAGTATTTGCTGAGTTCTTAAGCTGTGTTGGGCAGAAGACTAAGGAGGCAGGACGCCTCTGAGAAGCAAAAGGGATTTTGTGGTCACCTTGTGGTCCTAAGGAAACAAGGACTCGAGTTCAGGACCTCCTAGAGGGGAAGGGGCAGGGCTCAGAGAATAACCCAGTGATATGGTTTGGCTGTGTCCCCACCCAAATCTCATCTTGAATTCCCATGTGTTTTGGGAGGCACCTGGTGGGAGGTAATTAAATCACGGGGGCAAGTCTTTCCTGTGCTGTTCTTGTGATAGTGAATAGATCTCAAGAGATCGGATGGTTTTAAAAAGAGGCATTCCCCTGCACAAGCTCTCTCATTTTTTGCTTGCCGCCATCCATGTAAGATGTGACTTGCTCCTCCTTGCCTTCCGCCATGATTGTGTGGCTTTACTAGCCACGTGTAACTATAAGTTCAGTTAAACTACTTTGTTTTGTAAATTGCTCAGTCTTGGGTATGTTTTTATCAGCAGCATGAAAACAGACTAATAAAGTAAAATTGGTACCAGTAGAGTGAGGCATTGCTGAAAAGATACCTGAAAATGTGCAAGCGACTTTGGAACTAGGTAACAGGCAGAGGTTGAAACAGTTTGGAGGGCTCAGAAGAAGACAGAAAAACATAGGAAAATTTAGAAATTCCTATGTAGGAAAATTTGGAAATTCCTAGAGACTTGTTGAATGGCTTTGACAAAAATGCTAATAGTGATATGAAAAATAAGGTCCAGGTTGGGGTGGTCTCAGATGGAGATGAGAAACTTGTTGGGAACTGGAGCAATGTAACTCTTGTTACATTTTAGCAAAAAGACTGGTGGCATTTTGCCTCTGCCCTCGAGATTTGTGGAAGTTTGAACTTGAGAGTGATGATGTAGGGTATCTGTTAGAAGAAATTTCTATGCAGCAAAGCATTCAAGAGGTGACTTGGGTGCTGTTAAAATAATTCAGTTTCAGGCCGGGCGTGGTGGCTCAAGCCTGTAATCCCAGCACTTTGGGAGGCCGAGACGGGTGGATCACGAGGTCAGGAGATCGAGACCATCCTGGCTA
>NW_016814226.1:1048213-1104363 GCF_001698545.2 Rhinopithecus bieti
AATAAAAATAAAATAAAATAATAATAATAATAATAATAATAATAATAATAATTCAGTTTCATAAGGGAAGCAGAGCATAAAATTTCAGAAAATTTGCAGCCTGACATGCGATAGAAAGGAAAATCCCATTTTCTGAGCAGAAGTTCAAGCCAGCGGCAGAAATTTGCAGCAGTAACAAGGAGGTGAATATTAATACCCAAGACGATGGGGAAAATGTCTACAGGGCATATCAGAGGTCTTCACAGCAGTCCCTCCCATCACAGGCCTGGAGGTCTAGGAGGAAAAAGTGGTTTCATGGGCTGGGCCCAGGGTCTCTGTGCTGTGTGCAGCCTAGGGACTTGGTGCCCTGCATCCCAGCAGTTCTAGTCATAACTGAAAGGGGCCAATTTCGAGCTTGGGCCATAGCTTCAGAGGGTCAAAGCCTCAAGTCTTGGCAGTTTCCACATGGTGTTGAGCCTGTGAGTGCACAGAAGAATTGAGGTTTGGGAACCTCTGCCTAGATTTCAGAAGATCTATGGAAACACCTGGATGTCTAGGCAGAAGTTTGCTGCAGGAGTGGGGCTCTCATGGAGAACCTCTGCTTTGCCCCCACACAGAGTCCCTACTGGGGCACTGCCTAGTGGAGCTGTGAGAAGAGGGCCACAGTCCTCTAGACCCCAGAATCGTAGATCCACTGAAAGCTTGCACCATGCTCCTGGAAAAGCTGCAGACACTCAATGTCAGCCCATGAAAGCAGCCTGGAGGGAGGCTGTATCCTGCAAAGCCACAGGGGCAGAGCTGCCCAAGACCATGGGAACCCACCTCTTCCATGGGAACTCACACATCAGTGTGACCTGGATGTGAGACATGGAGTCAAAGGAGTTCATTTTGGAGCTTAAGATTTGACTGCCCCACTGGATTTCAGACTTGCATGGGGCCTGTAGCCCGTTTGTTTTGGCCAATTTCTCCCATTTTGAATGGCTGTGTTTATCCAATGCCTGTACCCCATTGTATCTAGGAAGTAACTAACTTGCTTTTGATTTTACAGGCTCATAGGTAGAAGGGACTTGCCTTGTCTTGGATGAGACTTTGGACTATGGACTTCTGAGTTAATGCTGAAATCAGTTAAGGCTTTGGGGGATTGTTGGGAAGGCATGATTGGTTTGGAAATGTGAGGACATGAGATTTGGAAGGGGCCAGAGGCAGAATGATATGGTTTGGCTGTGTCCCCACCCAAATCTCATCTTGAATTCCCATGTGTTTTGGGAGGTAATTGAATCATGGGTGCAAGTCTTTCCTGTGCTGTTCTCTTGACAGTGAATAAGTCACATGAGATCTGATAGTTTTAAAAGGAGACATTCTCCTGCACAAGCTCTCTCATTTTTTTGCCTGCCACCATCCACGTAAGATGTGACTTGTTCCTCCTTGCCTTCTGCCATGATTGTGGGGCTTCCCCAGCCACGTGGAACTGTAAGTCCAATTAAGCCTCTTTCTTTTGTAAATTGTTCAGTCTCGGGTATGTCTTCATCAGAAGCATGAAAACGGACTAATACACCCAGGCTCTGAGTTAGAACTTTTGAAGTTTTATGCCCTAGGAGCAGGAGTAGTTAAAAAAACAAATGCTAACAGCCTTGCCAAAATTCAATCCAGCCTCAAATCCACCAGTCCCTTACTGGACAAAGGTTATCAGTCCCCACTCTATCTGCCTAGCAAAGCAGAGGGTGACCTATTATCCAGAGCCTCTTAATTTTCTTAATAAATAATATCTGATATTCAATAAAAATCTACCTGGCATTCCAAGATAAAGAACCATATGACCCAATATCCAGAAAGAAAAAAACAGACAATAGAAACAGATCTACAGGTGATCCAGATATTGGAAATACTAGAAAAAAAGGCTATGACTATGTTTAAGAGAATACAGGAGTATATTGAGACAAAAAAGAAAAAACACAGATATGAAATATGTTAAAAATAACTTAATGAATATCCATCCCACCACTGAAAAACATAATACTAAAATTAAGAACTCTATGAGTACAATTAACCACAGATTGAAAAATGCAGAACACGGGATTAACAAACTGGAAGGCAGATCAATGGGAAATACTGGGACTGAAGCACTGAAAGAAAAAGGATGGAAACTACACAAAAGAGTGAGAAAGGCATGTGGGATCCTGGAAAGGTCTGACATAAACGACTGGACTCCAGGGAGGGAGGAGAGAATGGGCATAAGCAACAGGAGAGGAGGCAATGGCTGAGAATGTTTCACAACTGATAAAACACACTAACCTACAGATACAAGAAGAACCACAAACTCCAGCAGGATTCACACAAAGAAAGCTGCAATGAGGCTGGGCGCGGTGGCTCAAGCCTGTAATCCCAGCACTTTGGGAGGCTGAGACGGGTGGATCATGAGGTCAGGAGATCGAGACCATCCTGGCTAACACGGTGAAACCCCGTCTCTACTAAAAAATACAAAAAACTAGCCAGGCAAGGTGGCGGCGCCTGTAGTCCCAGCTACACGGGAGGCTGAGACAGGAGAATGGTGGGAACCCGGGAGGCGGAGCTTGCAGTGAGCTGAGATTGTGCCACTGCACTCCAGGCTGGGTGACAGAGCAAGACTCCGTCTCAGGAAAAAAAAAAAAAAAAAAAAAAAAAAAAAAACCCCACACGGACCCATCCAAAAAAAAAAGAAGAAAGCTGCACTGAGACTCATCCTAATACAACTGCTGAAATCCAAAGACACAGGAAAATCTTAAGAGCTGCTAGAGAAAAATATAAGATATATGGTTGATTTATCAACAAAACTGATAGAAGACAGAGACCTTGGAATGGTATCTTTAAAGTGACAGAAGAAAATGATTGCCAATCTAGAATATTTTTCCCAGCTAAAATACTTTTTAAAATAAGGGTGGACTTTTGCTTTCAGCTCTGACATGTAAACAGCTTGGAAGTCATCACTCCCATCCTTACAACAAGAAAAAAGACAAACTGCAAATTAATGACATTTCATAGAACCATCAGAGAAACATAAAATCTGAAGAGAGAAATGAAGACAGAGAATCACAGCCATGATCAGCTTACCTGGAGCAGAAGCCACTGAGACCAGAAACTGGTAGGGATACCTAAGTGGTAATTTTGACAAATTGCTGGAGGCTGAGTGTGAGGTCGCTTGAGAGGGGGAGATTTCTAGCAGCCTTGCCTTTGGAGAAGGGGGCAAGGGGAGGGCACACTTTCATGAACTTTCATGCCAGGAGTCTCACCAGGTTCTCAAGGCAAATATCCCCAAAAAATCCCCTTGTGTTTCAAACTCAGGCAAATTAAAGCCAAAATATGTAGAAGTAAGTAGAAATACAGAAATAATAAAGAGTAAAAATTAGTGAAGTAGAATATAGGCAAACGATGGAGGAAATCAATGACACCACAGCTTGTTTTAGAAAAAGATCAAAGTAATAAACCTCTAGCTAGACAAGTCAAGAAACAAAGAGAAAATATTTTAAAATTACCAATCAGAGTGGGAAAGGGAAAAATCATTAAAGATCTTAAAGGATAATGAGGCATGAGTCCATACTAATATGAACAAATGGCTGAATAAGTTAGTAAGTGGAAGAAAAGAGAAAAGCCTCCCATGCAAAAGGATTCCAAATAACACCTGTTGTGGCTTGAAAGAGCTGGATCATCACAACTCCCGACTCCTTCCCTGAGGGCTGTGCATCATGGGTTTCTTCCAAAGAAGAAAGTCTTTCCAATATGGAAGAAAGAGGGGAGAAAAGGAGTAACTTGACAGTAGTGAAACCTCTGCTAGGTGACAAAGTCAGGTGACACACCTCAGCCACTGACAGGGTCAGTGCCAGCGTGATGAGTCGTATTAATAGCAGGAGCCCTTGACAAGATGTGATGAGAAGGGCACCCCGCCTCTGTGGTCTTCCTTCCAAAAACACATTACCCAGTCTAATCATGAGAAAAATATCACACAAATCCCAACTGAGGGATGCTCTACAAAATATCTGACCAGTAATCCTCAAAACTGTCGAGGCCATCAAAAACAAGGCAAGTCTAGCAAACTCTCACAGCCAAGGGGAGCCTCAGGAGATGTGAAGACTCAATAGAATGTGATGCCCTAGATACGATCCTTGACAGAAAAAGGACATGAGGGGAAGAGGTAAGGAAACGTGAAGAAACCAGGGACACTTGGAGAGTTAGTTGCCAGTACATTTGCATTAAAAGTACAAAAGGGAGGTCTTTAGGCAAAATTTAAAAATGAGTCCAGGTGCAAACACAAAATATGAGATGGAAAGAAGAGCAGCAAGAGTAAATATATAGATTCATTTGACAAATTATTTACCATATGAAATAATAATAATGCCTCATGGGATTTAAAATACATATAAGGCCAGGTGTGGTGGCTCACGCCTGTAATCTCAGCACTTCGGGAGGCTGAGCCAGGCGGATCGCCTGAGATCAGGAGTTTGAGATCAGCCTGGCCAACACAGTGAAGCTCTACTGAAAATACAAAAATACAAAAAATTAGCCAGGCGTGGTGGTGGGCACCTGGAATCCCAGTTACTCGGGAGGCTGAGGCAGGAGAATCGCTTGAACCTGGGAGGCAGAGGTTGTAGTGGGCTGAGATCGCGTCGCTGCACTCCAGCCTGGGCAACAGAGCAAGACTCTGTCTCAAAAGTGAATAAATAAATAAAATACATGTAAAATTAAAATGCAAAACAACTATCACACATAAGAGAAGAGGGGCTAAAGGGAATATTTTTAAAATCTAGCATTGTTAGGGAAGTGGCGAACAAGGATTTATATTTGACGACAGTAACACAGGCTGCGTGTCACAGTCTCTCGTGCAGCTTCTGTGAGACTAATGTAAGAATGAAACAACTCCTAAACTAATAGAGAGGAAACGAAATAACACAACAGAGTGAGACACTGTCTCAAAAAAAAAAATAGTTGGATAATCCTAAAAGAAGGCAACAAAGGACAGAAAAAGAAACGTGAGACAGCCAGGTCAAATAAAAAAAATCTTAAAGCATCACAATGATAGATAGAAAGCCAACTATATAGATAATTAAATACGTGTAGAATGGACTGAATACTTCAAGTGGAAGACTCAGACTATCACACTGTATTTTTTTCCATTGGCTATATGCTGCCCACAAGAGACTTATTCTCAATAAGTAACCAGATAGTTTCAAAGCAAAAGGATAGAAAAGGATATGCCATGTGAACACTCATTGAAAAAAAGCCAAAGTGACTACATTATTACCAGACGGCATAGGCCTGAAGGTAAATGGCATAATGATAAAGGAAACAATTCATGGGAAGTCTTAGCAATTCTAAATTTATTTGTACCCAGTAATTAGCTTCTAAGTGAATAATTCAACAGTCAACAGAATGAAGAAATAAATAAAAGATCTCACTAGACAAACCTACAATCAGATGGAAGACCTCAACACACTTCACTCATTAGTTAATAGAGTGAGCCCACAAAAATGTGGTAAGGGGCTGGGTGCGGTGGTGCACTCCTGTAATCCCAGCACTTTGGGAGGCTGAGGCGGGTGGATCACCTGAGGTCAGGAGTTTGATACCGGCCTGACCAACATGGTGAAACCCCTTCTCTACAAAAACACAAAATTAGCTGCGCTTGGTGGCGCATGCCTGTAATCCCAGCTACTCGGAGGCTGAGGCAGGAGAATTACTTGAACCCAGGAGGCGGAAGTTTGTAGTGAGCCGAGATCGCGGCCACTGCACTCCAGCCTGGGCAACAAGAGCAAAACTCCGTCTGAAAAAAAAAAGAAAAGAAAAATTTTTAAAAATATGGTAATGATATAGAAGTTCTGAAGAACACAATTAATAAAATGAACCCAATTGACATACTGTTATGGACCACATAATGGCATTTTGGTCAGCAGCGGACCATATACTACAGTGATGCCATAAGATTATATCATATTTGTTCTGTACCTTTTCTATGTTTAGATACACAAATACTTATTGTATTACAATGGCCTACACTGTGCAGTACAATACCATGCTGTACAGATTTGTAGCCTGAGAGCAATAGGTTATACCACACAGCTTAGGTGTGTGGGAGGTTATACCACCTAGGTTGGTTGTAACTACACTCTAGGATATCTGCACAACAACCAAATCACCTAACAATGTGTTTCTCAGAATGTATCCCTGTCATTAAGCTGCATATGATTGAATGTAGGAAACTGAGCCTCCAGTGGCAGAGAACATACATTCTTTTCCAATGTTTATGAAACATTTCTCAAAATTGATGGCTAGGCGCGGTGGCTCACACCTGTAATCCTGGTACTTCGGGAGGAGGAGGCAGGCGGATCTCTTGAGCCCAGGAGTTCAAGACCAGCCTGGGCAACATGGGGAAACCCTTTTCTACGAAAAAACACAAAAATGAGCCAGGTGTGGTGGTATGCACCTGCAGTCTCAGCTACTCAGGCAGCTGAGGTGGGAGGATCGCTTGAACCCCGGAGGTAGAGGCTGTAGTGACTTGTGATGGCACCGCTGCACTCCAGTCTGGACGACAGAGAGAGAGACCCTGTCCTCCCATCCCCCAAAATGATTATACATGTTAGGTCATAACCCACACCTTAGCATATTTCAAAGGATAGACTGAAGTCATTTAGACTTTAGAATCTATTCTCTGATCACAATGGAATCAACTTTAAAATCAATCATTAAAAAAAAAACTATAAAATCCCAACTGTTTTGGAAATTAAATACATTTTAAAAATAAACCATTGGAAAAAGAAAACAATCACAAGAACAATTATAAAACATTTTGAATGAAATGATATTGAAAAGACAGTATACCAAAACCTATATTAATGTGACTAAACCTGTTCAAGCACTTACAGGGAAAGAGAGAGCCACGACTTCATATACTAGAGAAATAAAGGCTGAAAATCAATGGTCTAAATTTCTAATTTTCAAGAAATTAGAAAAAGAACAGCAAGCTAAATTCAAATTAAGTAGACGTAAGAAAATAATCAATGTAACAGCAAAATACATGAAATGTAAAATGCATACACAACAGAAAAAAATAACAACACAAATAAAGTCGTGATTTTGAAAAGACTAACAAAACTGACAGACCTCGACATCTGCCTCTGGATAGGATAGCACAATTTATAGCAAGCAAACATTCCCAATTAAAACAACCAGAAAAGCCCACCGGGGCATAGCTGGATGCCAAGAGAATCTGGCCGTGGCCTCGGCGGAAGGGCATTACAGGAGGATGGAGGAATAAGTAATGACTTCTGAAGGTTGTGTGGGGCTTGGACTGACAAAACTGAAGACATGAGGGACCTCCAGCACAAAGCTGGTCATCCCCTTAAAATAGCCACAGAATTAGGAGGCTGTTTGGAACAGGAAGCTCAAGAACTAAACCCATTCACTCCTCCCCACACACACACCAGCTGCCCTCGGTAATGTAAGGCTGCCACTGGTTTCTCTAGGTGTTTCCTAAGCCCCTGAACGAGGACGGAGAACCTTTGCTCCGTGTGCTGCATCTGATTAGGCCTCACAGCAAGCTCAGGAACTCCTGCTGGGCCGACAGCAGCCAAAACGCCGTGATGTCAGAGGCCCTTGCCTGCGGTGCCCCTAATCCAGCACGTGGGAGAAAACTCCGTAAGGATTTCTTGTGCGCTCTCTGGGTCTCTGGCGCTGTGTGGGTGTATCTGTGACTCTTACTGTTTCTCCCTCTTATTATTCCCTTATTTTGTGTTTTTTCCCCTCACATAACTGATGTGATACATAACAAAGAGCTTTTAAAATAGCTGTTTCTGTTTCATTTACCAGAGTTGTATGTTCCTAATAAAAGATTTACAACCAGAGGAATACAAATATTTAATATTTGACTTTAAAAAAAATCTAATTCAGCTGGGCATGGTGGCTCACACCTGTAATCCCAGCACTTTCGGAGGCTGAGGTGGGTGGATCACTTGGGCCCAGGTGTTTGTGACCAGCCTGGGCAATATAGTGAGACCTCATCTCTACAAATAAATGTAAAAATTATCCAGGTGTGGTGGTGCATGCCTGTGGTCCCAGCTCTTCAGGAGGCTGAGGCGGCAGGATTGCTTGAGCCTGAAAGGTCGAAGCTGCAGTGAGCCCTGATCATGCCAGTGCATTCCAGCCTGGGTGACAGGGTGATACTCTGTCTCAAAAATAAATAAATAAATAAACAAATAAATAAATAAATAAATAAATAAATAAATCTAATTCACTCCGTTACCATAATCATTTAGTCTGCTTATCCCACTGAGAGCTATGAGATGACGAACAGTGTTCATGGGGCTTGTTTTAGATTAGGGTCTGTGTCCCCGAGGTGGGAAAGAATATGTGTGGGGAATTCATGGTAGTGGGTGAAGAGCAGGCAAATTCTCTGGATGTGTGAGTTTCAACAGCAGCCGAAGGGAGGAAGTGCTCTGCACAGAGGAAGGAAAGCACATCTCCGGCTAAGCCGGGTGAGATGTCCCTGCCTCAGAGCAGGCACAGGAGAAAGGAGCTGAAATCTGGGACACAGGGTTGGGCTGTTCCAGACTCCGGCTCCCTACTGCATGTCTCAGGGGCCCTAAGCCAGCTTGCTGATGAGCTCTGCAGCTCCACGTCTGTCTCCAGAGGCCGAGGCGGGGTCTCCAGAGGTGGCACTAAGAACAACAGTGAGCTGAACAATGTCCAATATGTTCACAGAGAACGAAGAAATCAGACACAGCCAATCACAAGAAGCTGGGATGATAAAGCTGCCCTCAAATTCCTGATAGACTGTATAGCTCAATTAGCCTAATGACTCAATTAGACTAATCTTAGCTCATGTGTCCTTGGGTATTTTGTCATCTTATGTTCCCCGTGGGCCACTGGCCCAAAGCAACAAAATCATTTCCCCTGGTGTCAGAAACTGCACCTTCCGCTACATCCCCATTCCCCATGTGCCTGGTGCCATGCTAAGTGTACAACAGGCACCCTCAAAATGCCTACTGAGAGAAAGGGTGGCAGACAGTCACATTTGCCTACCTGATATATATTTCCTCCTTCTCCCATAGGAACACAACCTTGCTTTTTCCATACTAATACACCCAGCCCCAATTTTGTATATAGATATAAAATAAGTATACATATTTATGTATTTATAAAATTATATATTTATAATTATACACATATATTTTTTCCAATCCCCCCTTATAGATAGGTATGGCCACATAACACAGTCTTGGTCAATAAAATGTGAGTGGAAACTTCTGGGAGGAGTATCTAAGAAAGAACTTTTAAAAAAGAAAAAGCTGGCTGGCTCAAGCGCCTTGCCCTTCACGCCTCCCCATCTTTGTATCCGAAACATCTGGAGTGGCTGGCGCTCTGGCAGCTAGCCTGCATGCACGAAGATGTACCTGGAGCTGTGGAAAGCTAAAAGCAACCAGGGTGTCTGATGATACGCTGCACTGGCGCTGTAGCAGCAATATCTGGACTCCTGTTCTCAGAGACAAAAATAACCAACTCTCTTATTTAAACCACTGTTTTGCGGGCTTTCTGCTAATTCAGCATATGAAGAAAAGGGAGAGGAAGATAAACGGTTCTGAGAAAGAATATAAAGACTCCAGATCACCCTAAAGTGTTTTGCTGACTTCACCAGTTCTTGACTTGATATGTACGTAAAATGACATTTAAAAATCTACAAGAGTCGGCTGGGCACAGTGGCTCACATCTGTAATCCCAGCACTTTGGGAAGCCAATATAGGAGGATCTCTTGAGCCCAGGAGTTCAAGAGTGGCCGGGGCAACATCGTGAGACCTCATTTCCACAATAAATTTTTAAAAAATTATTCAGGCCTGGTGGCGTGCACCTGTAGTTCCAGCTACTTGGGAGGCTGAAGTGGGAGGATCACTTCAGCCTAGGAGATTGAGGCTGCCATGAGCATGATCACACCATTGCACTCCAGCCTGGGTGACAAAGTGAGATCCTGGAAAGAAAGAAAGAAAAGAAAGAAAGAAAGGAAGGAAGGGAGGAAGGGAGGGAGGGAGGGAGGGAGGGAGGAAAGGAAGGAAGGAAGGAAGGAAGGAAGGAAGGAAGGAAATGCAAAAGTCAAAGAGGGCCATTTTCTTTGGTGGAGAAGTTCAGAACATTGTTATGTTAAGTGTCAAAGGACAGACCATGCATGAGGTGAATGGTCAGAGCAACAAATGGAGGCAGGATTTTCTGGGAGAGGGAATCCGCATCACAGGGTTGCTATGAGAAATACTTCCAACTACCCAGAACAGGTCTAGATAGTTCCAGAAAGAATGGCGCCCTTCTCCTTCCCCTCCTCACAGTAGACATCACACATCCAACCATGAAAAAAAGCACATGGCATTCATTCACCCCGAGTGAGTTCTGCCTCCGCCAGGAGGCATGCATCCATTCAGCATGCTGTCTCGGTAATTCACATGAATCAGAAGCTCTGCTATGTCTTATATTAAACAGGAAAGAGGGAAGAAGACAAAGTCTTATTGATAGTTAATAAATATAGTTCATAGAGTTGGCTGGGCATGGTGGCATGCCTGTAATCCCAGCACTCTGGGAGGCCAAGACGAGTGGATCACCTGAGGTCAGGAGTTCAAGACCAACCTGACCAATATGGTGAAAACCAGTCTCTACTAAAAATACAAAAATTAGCCAGGCATGGTTAGCCAATATGGTGAAAACCTGTCTCTACTAAAAATATAAAAATTAGCCAGGCGCCTGTAGCCCCAGCTATTCAGGAGGCTGAGATAGGAGAATTGCTTGAACCCTGGAGGCAGAGGTTGCAGTGAGCCGAGATCGCGCCACTGCACTCCAGCCTGGGTGACAGAGTGAGACTCCATCTCAAAATAATAATAATAATTTATAGAGTAGACAAAATATTTCTGGCCACAGTGGTGACAGTGATCTCAGCAGCAACAATGCAGGGACTTGGATCGGGGGACCCACAGGGCCTCATCCACCTGCAGACTCTATTTCTGCCATTCTCCCTCATTGATCTGGGGTAGGCAGCCACCCTCTGCCATGGCACAGGGAAGGAGATGGTGGGAATAAACAATTAGCACTTCTAATTTACAGTATGAGGTTACCAGCCCACATCTAAATGCAGCCTCTGTTTAAATGATGAACAACAACACGCATGCTCAGGCAGGAAACCTGAAGTTTGTGACATAGACCTTCACTCCCACTTCCCCAGGGACAAACCTTCACAACCATTTGGTATACTAACCGGGGTTACACACAAGATGTGGTGGAAGAGGAAGGCAAGAATATTGTATATCCGTGACCAAAAGGACAGGAAGAATTAAAAAGTATTGTTATTAAAATTAATGCGCTTCTCACTAAACTCTGAGGCCAGATACTACCTTGAAACACATGGCCATCAATCACTCAGCAAACCCAGTCTACCCAGCAAGCCAGAATTATGCCAGAATTACACCCGGTAAGCCTCTACTACATGCAGCAAGCCCGCGGTACATCCTGCAAGCCTGTTCACATCCAGCAAGTCTATCTCACACCTGCCAGGCCCACATTACACCCAGCAAGGGTCTGAGTCTGACACAGACGTGAATTCAAGTCCAAGTTCTTGAACAGCTTAACACCTGAACAACACTGAGCCAGTATCCTCGGTCCTAAGCTTTGGTCTCCTTGTTCGTGAAATGTGTAGACTCTATGCCTACAGGCTTCCTGTGAGGAGAAGAAATAACGTAAGTAAAGCAAATTCCACATGCCTAAATATTGGAGGGGCTCAGTCCATGGTAGGTGCAACTATCACATCACCATCATCGTGATTATTCCAGCAGTGACGATCGTCATCATCGTAATTACTATTGCTGTTATTGCCATTACAAAATTACTATTGTCCACTATACTTAAAGCTCTCTTGAGAAGTCAAGTTCAAAGGCTTCCACACCACTGAAATTCAACATTTCCAAGCCCTTATCATCTGGAAGCCTTACATCCGGTCTAACGTACATTCTTTCTTTCTACTGTATAAGCCCATGATATTTCTAGCTTTGATTTCATCAGTAGTAGAAGAAAGCCGTTTACCCTGATCTATAAACAATCTCTGCCAGTAATTATGACAATTTATATTTACATAATGCTTTAAAGCTTATGAAGTTCAAACCCAGGTCCATAGAAGTCTGACTGTTGAAAATCACCCCACTGTTCTTGATCTTTAAAGATGGTCACAAGAGGACTTTCCCAAAGGTTAAACCAAACAAATCACTAGGAGGAAAACCAGTGCAAACTGGCCTCGCTGTGTTCACAGCAAATTGATCGTTACTTTTCATGATAAAACACAAGGTATCAGTTTGTTATGGACTGAATGTTTGTGTCTCCCCCAGATTCATATGTTTAGACGCTAACTTCCAATGTGAATGGGATTAGAGCCCGTATCAAAGAGACCCCAGAGAGCTCTCTTGCCCTCTTGCTGCCATGAGAAGTCTGCAGTGTACCACCCAGAAGAGGGCCCTTGCCAGAGCCCCAGCATGCTGGCACCTGAGCCTGGACTTCCAGCCTCCGGAATTGTGAGGGAGAAATGTCCATTATCCGCAAGCCACTGAGTCCAGGGTACTTTGTTAAAGCTGCTCAAACTGACTACGGCAAAGTCCTTGTTGGGTTTCTGCTTTTCCTTTCTCTTCCCTGTGGGCATGTCTTCAGGCAGCAGGGAGGTCTCCGAGAAGCCTGCAGACAGGCAAGAGGAAGGGGCAGGAGCATGCTGGTTGCCACCATGGAGCCAGCAGCAAGGCAGCTGTTCAGTGAGTTGACCTTTGGGCTTGGCTAGCACCCAGAGTAATTCATGGGGCCGAGAAGAGCATGGGGGTTGGAGGGCACTGGCCCAGACAGGTGTAGGAACCAGCTTCACATCTGGGAATGCCCATGTCCATCAGTCCTCAGGGTGGCATTCATTTAGGACTGCACTGGGGATGCCAGGTACTCTTCACATTCATTCATTGAATACATGCTCACTGGGCCCTACTAGGCGCAAAGCACATGGGGAGCATCACTACACAAAAGAGATCAAATGTCGACCTTTGGAGGATATTTTATAATAGGGGAGGGCAAGCAAACAGACAGAATGCAGAAACAAATGAAAGACGTGGTGAGTGCCATGCAACACACAACACAGGTGCTGTGGACAGGAAGCAGGATGGAGGAGGTGAAGGCGAGGAGGGTGGGCTGTATTTGCAATGGGAATGTCAGGGTCACCTTGGTGGAGGAACAGCAGTTGAACAGAGACTTGAAGGAGGCGAGGGGAGAGCCATGCAGTTACCCAAGGAGCCAGGATCCTGGTAAAGGGCATGGCCAGTGCCGAGGAAGAGCCAGCCTATGTCTGAGGGGAGAGGAGGCTGATGTGGCTGGAGTTTCTTGAGCAAGGGGAGGGTGACCAGAGCTGAGGTCAGGGAGACAGTTGGACCATGCAGGGTTTCCTAGGCCAGTCTCGGGCCCTGGTTTGTGTTTGAGGAGCCCTCGGTGGGCTCCAGTGAGGGGTCGCTCTGGCTGCTGGGTTGATAATGAACTGTGGCATGGCCAGGGTGGAAGCAGGGAGGCAGTGAAGGGGCTGCTGTGATAATCACGTGGGAGATGCTGGGGGAAGAAGTGGAGTGGGGTCTATCTATTCTGGAACTATCTGGAAGGGAGCCAACAGGCTTTGCTGGTGAATTGGATGTGGATACAAGAGGAAGAAGAGACTCAGTAAAGACGACTAGATTTTAGGCCTGAGCAACTGGGGAAAAAAAGGTTGTTGTCTTTGACTGAGAGCAGGAAGGATGTAGGCAGAGCAGCCCCTCTTTGGCTATGCCCACATGGAGAAGGCAGGTAGATAGGTAGGTGCATGAGACTGACATTCAGGAGTTGCTCTGGGACATGAACTCAGGAGATGCTGGTTTATCAACAGCAGGTACAACCGGAAGCCGGAAGAACCTGCAACTGAGCTGATGACCCAAAGTTGTTCTCAGGTGACAGCAGGATGGGCCAGGTAAGAAGCTGCTCTTGGACTCAGGTCATGGGTGTTAGTCCCTGCCTTCCTATCATCTACTGCCACTTCTCTAAGATAGTCACTTTCCACTCTGAAAAACCAGGGGCAGACTAGGGATTCTTAGTTTCCCGTGAATGTGTGAACTGAGTTTAAGAATCAAGAATGCAGAGCATTGTGAGAGATCAAGATCATTATGCATTATGGGCAAGGACCCGTGCCACGTAGCTCAGGGTGAAACACAGTCGAGGACAAAGGGCCCCGCATGGGCAGGGATGGAGGGAGTCAGATTGGCCCTCATTCAGTTTTCAGCCCCTGAAATTCAGCTCCACGGCTACCACTCTCTCCATCAAAACTGCTCTCATCAAAATCATCAATGACTGGTTACCAGCCACCTGGTCCCCAAGCCAGAAATCTGGGAATGTCTTTAAACATTTCCTCTCCCTTATTCCCTTTTTTTTTTTTTTTTTGAGACTGAGTCCTGCTCTGTCACCTGTGGTGTGATCTCAGCTCACTGCAACTTCCACCTCCTGGGTTCCAGCAATTCTCCTGCCTCAGCCTCCCGAGTAGCTGGGATTACAGGCACGCACCACCATACCCAGCTAATTTTTGTATTTTTAGTAGAGATGGGGTTTTGCCATGTTGACCAGGCTGGTCTTAAACTACTGACCTCAAGTGATCCACCTGCCTCGGCCTCCCAAAGTTCTAGGATTACAGGCATGAGCCACCACACCTGGCCTATTCCCTTATGTCTTATGCCGTATCCCTCATTTCCTATCCTCAACCCCTTATTCCTGAGTCTTTCTTGAATCTATTCTCCTGGCTCTTCTCATATGCTCAGACAACAAAAGACCCTCCACGTCTTGTCTTGTTCTGGCTGAGGAGGGAGAGGGTCTAGACTATTTCCATAGCTACCTATGCCATTTCTGTGCCTGTAGCCCTGCTCCCTCCTCCAGTTCATGCTCCTCCGTGATGCTGCATTCTGGAGGCTTGGAAATAAGATCCATAAAGAGCCCATTCCTATGCCCGGCAGTGGGGCAGGCACCAGATAAAGGGGCCACTAATGTAATTATTCTCTTCTTGGAAATATATTTCATTGCCTTCTTCTAAATTTGTCCACATGGACACTGCTACATATTAACTGAAATGCTTTCCTTAAAAATAGCTGAGGATGATTAGCTAGAGGGATCGTAATCGGAATTTTAAGCAATCATTTAAATTAATTCCTGAGAAGTCTATGCAGAACCCTTCAAGCTGAGCCCTTTCTGGCAGACACTCACCAGTTCCCATAAGCACATGCAAATCAGCACTCTGAGTTTCCCATATTTCACTGCCAGATTGTTTTTTTTTTTTCATTCTAAAGGAACAAACCACAGCTCTGTGATTGGGAACTCTCCACTGGCAGGCGCGGGCCGGAGTGGCTTTGTACTCCCACCCGCAGGCTGCCCCCATGATGCCCAGTGCCAGGCGTGGAGCAGAGAGCCAAACCACATCAATAAATGCTTCCGATATGTAAAAGTGTAAATATCAAAGGCTGGCCACATCCATGTTGAAAGTATTCTCTAAGAAATGTGCCAATGACAATTTTTTGGCCAAAAAAAAAAAAATCCTTTTAAATTGTTGAAAGATGCCTAGAAATGGATCTGCTGCATCCTGGGATAAGCCATTGTCCTTTAAAGTATGTTAGTATAAGAAAACAACTGAACTTTTGCAGGAAGGAAACGAAGAGAAATCCATTCTCCTACCTTCTTAAAGTCATGCACGTTAATTTTTCCATTAGGCTCCTTGCTGAAGTCAAGAAATCGTTTTTTGAATTCTGGGTCCTGCTGCTGTATACAGTTTTTGAATTTTTCAATCACTTTCTCTGTGGTCATCTTCTTGATCTGGGTGGTTTTATTCTCCGTGGGCTTGGTTCTAAAATCACAAGCAGGCATTTAGACCTGGTGTCCCAACGGACACAGGCAGGGTGCTTCCTCCAGACTGCACCCATTTCCATGTAACCCGTGACAGTAAGAAAGTTTCCCATCCTCGGTTCACTAGCTGGGAAGGGTGGAGTGACTCAGGGACTTCTTACCCTCCCCTGGCTGGTAGGTTCCAGGGCCAGACTGGAGGTCCCCAGCACAGTGTCCAAGTGAAAGCCCATATACAGTGGCAGGCTGGGGGCAGGGGGGACTTGAAGGGAGACAATATTATTGTCCTAGAGATTTTCAATTATGCTTTGAGCTGGCCAAAGGTGGCATGTGACTGGGTACACAGGGTTGAAAAAGGATATTTTTTGTGAAGTGGAAAAATTTAAAGTCAGAGCCCATTAGAAAGCTTTAAATGAAAGAAATAGGCTGTTTTGTGGTAACTAGATCAAGGAAGTCATCAAACATCCATGGAAATGAAGGGAAGTCCACAGTTACTCCATAAATCAATTTGATTTATAAAATACAAATTGAATGTGCTGTTCTGTGAGTGTCAGAGTGTATGTGTCTGAGCGTGTGGGCATGGGTGTTTGTAGGACAGTGATTTCCTCAGCTCTCTGGAAGTCTCTTGGGTCCCATATTTTTGGGGATAAAAGAGCTGTGAGACAGTCATGGAAAATGGACTTCTATTCCTTTCCTGCTGCGTCTCTTGATTTTTAAGAGCTCTCCGGGAAAGCTACATTTTATGAAATGTTTCATTGCCATTGCTTCTTTCACCAGTTTTAGGAAGCAGACATATCTTATCATGGAATATTTAACCCGTCTCTTAAAATACCACCTTTATGCCCATTTGTAAAGCTGCTACTACTGAAAAGCCCAGGTATTCAAATGTAATTAGCATATCATTAAAATACTCCCATTGCTCTTTACTTGAGAACTTTTTAAAAGGGCTATGACAAAGTGAAGTCTGCTGAATAGTTCTACATTTTACCTTTCATTATGAATTTATTATAAGCTATGAATGAGCAAGTTAAAATAATATCTTTTCATTAAACTAAACCTGTATTTTTAAAAGGAAGAAGAGTTAGAATATTCATCAAGCTAATTTTTTATAGATTTACTAAGTATGTTTTATTGTTACAATTCAATTTGGAAATCATTTTAATCATTCTATCATTCATATTAAAAAATGTTAACTGGTTTAATGGATGTATGTTGCAATAAATATTAAATGGTGGTAAGGAATCTAAGCTTCTGGAAGAGAGTAAATGTGAATGCAGGTATGTAATAGAGAAGCTACAGATTGTCTCTGGGAGTCAGGAGTCCCGGATTCTTGACCCAGGCCAGTCACTAAGTTTGTGAGCCAAGTCCCCAAACCTCTCAGACATCAGTGTTTTCATTTCTAAATTTAAAAGGTAAATTCAATAATTCCTAAGATCTCTGCTTGCTCTAAAATTCCCTGATTCGAATCACTGTCTTTCTAGTGTGCCATCTTTCTTATTTATAAAATGAAATATTAAAATACTCAGTCAACAAATAGTTACTAAATACCTATTCCATGACAGACACTGTGGTTTTGATATGTGCATTCATTTTGCTTAATTTTACCTCTCAGAAAGATCTGGCTGCTGCTGTTCATCTTTTCGTAAATGTTCACTTAACAGCTGATCCTTGGGAACAAGAACTGGAGAGACAGTGGGTGGGCCATCAATTCCTATGTGTGCCAAAAGTTTCTTGTAAAGGATTCTTCCTGAACCAATGTCCTGGATCTTACTGCAGAGTCTGAATTTTAAAAAATAATTAAAACACACTCAGTAGAGTAACTAAAACGGAAAAGAATGACCCTGCCAAGTGTTGGTGAAGATGCAAGTAATTACAACTTTCATCCACTGCTGGTGGGAATGTAAAACGGTACAACCACTCTATTCTTAGGCATTTACCAAAGAAAAATGAAAATGTGTGTCTACACAAATATATACAGCTTTATTTGTAACAACCAAACAGTACATATACAGCTTTATTGGTAATAGTCAGAAACTAAAAACCAATCATATACCTATCAAGAGATGAATGTATACACAAACTATGGTAAACCCATTCAATGGAATACTACTCAGCAGTGAAAAGGAAAGAATTGTTGGTATACATAAAACAAAATGAATGAATCACAAAATTGTTATGCTTAGTGAGTAAAGCCAGACAAAAAAGAGAATATCTTGTGTGCTTCCATTTACATAAAGTCCTAGAAAACACAAAGAAATCTACCATGAAAGACAGCAGATCAGTGTTTTCATGGAGGTGGGAGGATGGAGTGATGATGAATTGCTAAAGGGCATATAGAAGATTTTTGGGGTGAAAATATTTGATATCTTGATTGACATCTTGTGATGATTTTATGGATATTGACACATGATGAATTTCATCACATTGTATCATTTAAATGTGTGTAGCGTATTGTATATAAAGTATACTGCAATACAGATATAGTAAATGTAAAAAAGGAATTATAAAAAAGTATATGACTGAAGGCAGGGGCTCACAAAGTGTGGTCTGAGGACACTTCCAGAGCATCAGTGAGGCTAGAACTATTTTTCTATTAACACTGAGGTGTGATTTGCCTTTTTCACTCAATTCTTCTATGCATATAGAGTCGAGTTCGTCAGAGGCAACATGTGTGATCATGTCCTCACTCTGACCACAAATAAAATGTATTCTTGTGTAGGCTGTGTTTTCTAACATTTTTAAGGTTGTAGGCTTAGGGTGTAAATGAGGAACTAGGAGTAGGTTTTCAGTGATTAACTCAGTTTCTTTATAGCCTTTCTACCGCGCTCTCTACTAGAGACCTTCAGTTACACTTGCTATAACTGCTGTAACCTCATTATTGTCCAACAAACCACTATTTTGAAATTCCAAAGTTTTCCCTGAGCCTATATGAAAGCATAGCAAGGAAGTACACTTCTTTCTGCAATGACACTTTAAAAATGTCTCAGTTTTAATTTCTGATACGGTATATAAGGACATACTCCATATGAGAAACAGCCTTTGAGGTCCTCGATAATTCTTCAGAGTATAAAAGTGTCCTGAGACCAAAAGTGCTGAGAACCACATTCCCTACCCTTGCTGTGCCTCAGTTTCCTTATCTGTGAAATGCAGATAATAAAAGTACCAAGGACTGCTGCAATGACCAATGGGACAATCCACATAAAGCTGTTAGCGCTGGCGCTCACATGCTCTATGTATATGTGCTTAATAAATCGCAGCTGTAATAACAGTACTATGGTATCTTTATGATGATCTGCATACAGCTGGGGGCTGCGCATGAGCTCTGAAGCCACACTTTGCTCAATAAGTGCTCACTAGTATCATAATCGCTCCCATAAATATTCATGTGGCTATGTATGAAGCACTGTGCTAACTACTGTTGCCACAACTGTGAACAAACCAGAACAACACCTACCTGACTGAACTTTGGTCAGCTGGGAGAGACTGTTCATTCGGAACAGAGGGAAAGATGGTCTAAAAGTCCAGAGGCAAGACAGGGCCCAGAGTTTTCAAGGAGTGGAAAGCAGGTCAGCATAGCTGGAGCTGAGACCAGCAGCAGCAGCAGCAGCAGCAGCAGCAAACACTGGCTGAGGCCTCACCATATGCTTGGCCCTGAGGTAGTAAGGCTTTGTGTATAAGATCTCATTTGATCCTTATCACAACTCTAGTAAGAAATAGCTGGATGAAGAAACAGAGACTTGGAGAGGTTAAGTCACTCGCCCAGGTGTGGAACTAATTCAGCCTAGGCAACCTGGTTGCACAGTCTCAGCCCCTGAGAGATGAGAGGCTCATGGAGGGCCTGGGAACCATCTGCATGGTTCCTAATGGCAATGGGACTGCAAAGTGGTTTTTTGTTTGGTTGGTTGGTTGACTTTTGTTTTTGATTTTTGTTTTGAGACGGAGTTCTGCTCTAGCTGCCCAGGCTGGAGTGCAATGGGGCGATCTCGGCTCACTGCAACCTCTGCCTCCCAGGTTCAAGTGATTCTCCTGCCTCAGCCTCCCAAGTAGCTGGGATTACAGGCATGTGCCACCACACCCGGCTTAAGTTTGTATTTTTGGTAGAGATGGGGTTTCTCCATGAGTTGACTGCATATCATTATATTGCTCGGCTATCAATATTTGATCATTTTGGTTTTAAAAGTACACGAAGCTCTTGCTCTATCAGAAGGCAGCATATTTCACTGTTGCAACTCGCACACACAAAATATCTCCATTCCACAAGAGCTGAGATGAAATCTTTGCATCTTGAACAATATCTTACAAGATATTACTAAAAAATAAAGGAAAGATATTTGCTTGCAAGAAGAAAAAAGAGAGCTCAGGAATCATAGAGCCCTAGGAGGGAACCCAGGCCTCACAACTCACCAGCTGTGCAAATTGGAGTGAGTATTTAACTTCTCCAGACCTCAGTTTCTTTGTCCGTAGAAAGGAATAATGTTAACTACCTTACATGGCTGTGATAAGGACTATATCATATAATGCATGTCAAACTCTTAAGCGATGTCCAGTGCTTAGCAAGGATTCAGTAAATAGCAGTTATTATCAATATTACCTATTAATATTTCAAAAACACACAGAAAAGGTTTAGAATTATGGAACAGGCCTTATGAAAAACATGACATGAATTAATTTTGTTACAAAAAACTTACTTTATGAAATGTGCATTCGTTAAAAATGGGCAGAAGACGTGCAAGATTTTCTTGAAATTATTTCGGCCAATGAGCCCTGTGTCTCCAAGGTCATATGTGCGTAGCATATTATAAAAAGCATGTAGGTTCCTAGTAATTGTATCATGAACAATTTCTTCCACCTAACATTAAAGAACAAACACATTTCCTAAGCTGTACATCTGTAACCTTTTGTAACAGTAACCTCAAACCATATAGGAAGGCATCTGCACAAAGAAGGCACGTGTTACTTACTGAATCCCAGGCCAGAAGGAAAGGTGTCTTAGTATCTGTACAGGGGGATGTTTTTCTCATCTAATTGGGAAAGAGAAGATATATAAATAAATACCACTCATGAAAGTCATTAGGAGCATTGGAGGCAGGTGGACCTGGACTTGAATCCTAGCTCTGTCCCTAATTAGCCATTAGTGTTGAGACCTTGAACAATGGAGTTTGCACTCTAATACCCATCTGAAAGTAAAGACTGTAACACTTAACTTGAAATACTATGCAGCCATAAAAAAGAATGAGATCAAGTCTTTTGCAGGGACATAGATGGAGTGGAGGCCATTATCCTTAGCAAGCTAACACAGCAAGAGAAAACCAAATACCACATGTTCTCACTTATAAGTGGGAGCTAAATGATGAGAACACATGCACACATAGAGGAGAACAATGCACGCTGGGGCCTATTGGAGAACAAGAGAATTTTCACCCTCAGGAGAATGAGGATGGAGGTTGGGAGGAGAGAGAGGATCAGGAAAAATAGAATAACTAATGAATACTAGGCTTAATACCTGGGTGATGAAATAATCTGTACAATAAACCCCCACGACACAAGTTTAGCTGTGTAACAAACCCGCACTTGTACCCTTGAACTTAAAATAAAAGTTAAAAAAATAGCATTTAATTTTCACTTAAAGAAAAGTACAATAAACACGAAAAAACCTATCACCTAGAAATGAAATAAATGCAAAGTAGAACAACGAGATGGCATTTTTGCCTACCAGCATGGTGAAAACGCAAAAGTAAGCAAACTGCCTGCACAGGTGGGGGTTTCAGAAATGGTGGGAGTGTAAATTGATCTAACTTTCTGGAAGGTATTTTTGTCTCAAGATACATTTGGATACTATTTGACAATATGATCATTTAGACTCTACAGCGATGAAGGCTCTACCGCTGGGGAAGAGAACCGGTAGCTAGGGGCTGGCAGAGAAAACAAAACTTCCTTTCACTGCATCCCCTCTTGTGTTCTTTGCATTCTGTACTTTATACATATCATCCTCTTTAAAAAATATTAAAATATTAATAGAATAAAACACATTCTTTGACCCAATAATTCCATTTCTTAAAATGTATAACTGAAGAAATAATCATAGAGTGATACAAAAAAGTGCCAAGATGTTCATTGCAGCGAAATTTTAAAAATAAAAAACAAATGAGCATCCAAATTATAACAGTTATTTAGTATTTTTTAAAATTAGATAGCTGGCCGGGCACAGTGACTCAAGCCTGTAATCCAGCACTTTGGGAGGCCGTGTGGGTGGATCACCCGAGGTCAGGAGTTCAAGACTACCCTGGCCAACACGGTGAAACCCCATCTCTACTAAAAACACAAAAATTAGCTGGGCGTGGTGGTGGGCGCCTGTAATCCCAGCTACTCAGGAGGCTGTCACTGGAGAATTGTTTGAACCTAGGAGGCGGAGGTTGCAGTGAGCCAAGGTCATGTCACTGCACTCCAGCCTGGGCAACAGAGTGAGACTCTGTCTCTAAAATAAATAAAATAAAATTAGATAGCAGAACTTTTCATTGACATTAAGTGTTAACAGTATGTTAATAAGTGACAATATAGACTAAAACGTCATTATATGTGGCATGAACCCAGGAGGCGGAGCTTGCAGTGAGCCAAGATCACACCACTGCACTCCAGCCTGGGTGACAGAGTGAGACTCCGTCTCAAAAAAAAAAAAAAAAAAAAAAAAAACAGCCATTATATTGTCTTGCTTTTAAATAAAATAGCTACAATCTAGAGAAGTGTGTGTCCAAACTCATCAAATTGCATACATTAAATATGTACAGTTTTTTAATATCAATTACACTTCAATAAAGCTGTTTTTAAAAAACAGAAGTATGGGTGTGCATGTATGTGGATATGGAAGAATATACAGCAAAGTATAACAGTAAATAACAATGTTTTGGTGTTAGAATTAGTGGTGATTTTTATTTTTACCTATTGCACACCTATGTTTTCTAATTTTTCCAATTCCTTCATTCATATTCATTCATTCATTCATTCATTCATTCATTCATTCATTCAATAGATTGTGTGAGTGTGCCTGACATTGCCTATCCCCTATAGTACAATGGGCAGTGATAACAGAAAGGTCTCTGCCTTTGTGGAGACAGGAACACATCAGGCCACAAATGTGACTCTGAGGCTGGGAGGGTCCCTGTGCAGGCTCTGGGGGCGCTGAGCTCTGGAGATGGTAACACAGGTCACAAGGAGCTGGAAGGAATCCCAGGTAGCAGATGCAGCGCACGCCAAGGCCTGAGAGGGGCAGCCGGGGAGCCTGAGGAACTGGATGAAGAGGCCTTCCCAGAAAGCCATTGGAAAGGTGAAGGCGTGAAGACAGACATGATCTGTTTTATACTAAACAAAGATCACACCACTTGCCATGTGGAGAAGGGATTGCTTACGTGTCTACATTTTGTTTTTAAAGAAAACAGATTCTTAACATTTTATGCGCATTATCCTGTTAAATTCCCAACAACCTTACAAGGTGGTATCATAATCAACCTGGTTTTACAGGTAAAGAAATGAGTCTTAGAGAGGTAAATTATTTGCCCCAGGTCACAGCTAATAAGAGGTGGAGGCAGGGAGTTGAACGCAGGTGCACAAGCTCCTACCCTGGCCGGCTCCCTCTATTCCCTGGCCACCAGGCTTGATCTGACTCTGAAGCACTGGCAGTAAACTGAGTCAAGGCACATGCTCAGGCATCCATATGCCACATACATGGCATGGGTGCACAGGTTCACATATGCATCTATCACTTATGCGGGACAGGTACGGGGTACAGCCAACACCAACGGTCAGCCTATTCTGACCCACTGTCTAGCAAAACAGATCACAAGGCCTTTTATGCATAAAGGAATTTTGTATACATTATACTAAATTATAGTATATAATATAGTAATATAGTTGATACATAGTATAGCTAATTTGTAATATACTATATATCATATAACTATGTATATATAACTATGTTATTATATATAATATGTGTACATAACATATGCTATAATATAATATAATTATGTAGCATAATTATATAATAATATAGTATCATATAATTATAATATAGGATTTATTAAGCAATAAAGCAGTGTACAAATGTCTATATATATCCAGATATAGTATATTTATATGATAATTATATTATATATCTGGATATATCTGGATATATAATATACATAATTCAATATTGTTAAATAAAGTATAATATATACAATAATTCCATTTCTAGAAATATATACTAAAGCAATAATCATAAAGTGATACAAAAAAGCAGGTACCAAGATGTAATTAATATAATAATTGTAAAAATATAATATGTAATATATGATGTAATTATAATATATAACTGAATATACAATATGTCTGGATATATGTATCTAGCAATATAAGAATGCCCACACCTTTTGGGCCAGTATTTCCACTTCTCAAATCTATTCTAAGGAAATATTTAGGTATGACTGGAGATCTGTGCACAAAGATGTCCAGCACAATGAAAGGAAGAAGAGAAACAGCCCAGCTGCCCCAGTGACAAGGACGTGCACAGAACACTCTAAGATACCATTGACAATCTTGTTTATGATGAGTTTTTAATGATGTGGGGTGAGGGGGAAAGGCTCATCATATAATGTGAAGCTGAAAAAATGGAATATACAAAGTCATACAAAGAGTGAGTTCAACCATGTAAACAAAAAAATGTGCCCACCCACACACAAAGAGCAGAAGAAAATTTATCACAATTTTAACTGTGTAACTATCTCTGAGTATGGGGATTTGGGATTTTTATCATTATTTTCACCTTTGTAGTTTGGGATATGTTCTAATCTACAAAGAATTTCTGTTACTTGTGTAATCACAAAACATTTGAATAAGTCATGTATTATGGCCTATTAAAATTACCTCCAAAATGTTGGTAGAAAATGTCTACATGTACCAAGAAGAGGTAATTTAAATATGACGCTTTCGCTCCAATAAACTGTCCCATTTTAAACCAAGAAGTATGCCATAATATCTTCCCAAGACCTTGATGCAAAACCATGACAGATGGAAAGGATTTATTGATGATGAATAAATTGCACTTTGCACAGAAACCATCAGAACAGAATGCAGCTGGCTTCAGCTAAACCATCTTAAAGCTTTCCCCAAAGCCAGGTACCCCATTCAGATCCATTCAGCAGAAACATCACCTTTAAGGAAACAGTGCGTCTCGTGATATTACTGGTTTGAATTTGATTCATAGGGATGCCAACTTCAAAAATCTAAAATTCAAAGCTAATTTGTACCTGTTAAAGGAAGCTTTTTTAAAAAACATTTCAACAAGAATCTGTTAAAGCCTATTGCATGCACTATCTGAAATGAATCTGATAAAGTTCTTAAAATTGTTTTAATGCTAACAGCTATTAAAGTTATAGAAGCATTTCTAATAATAAAACTATCAACTTTTCAGTCAAAAGAAACAAATGCTAAAGGCAAATGCTAGTCACTAAAGGCAATAAGCAGTTATTTTTTCAAAGTTGAACCAACGTAGGGTATGAAACTCTAAAAATATGAATGAGAACCACAGTAGTCACTCACAAATACTCCTTTTAAAGGCTGTGGCTAGGTGCGGTGGCTCATGCCTGTAATCCCTGCACTTTGGGAGGCTGAGGCAGGTGGATCACGAGGTCAGGAGATAAAGGCCAGCCTGGCCAACATGGTGAAACCCTGTCTCTACTAAAAATACAAAAATTACCCGGGCGTGGCGGCACGTGCCTGTAGTCCCAGCTACTCGGGAGCCTGAGGCAGGAGAATTGCTTGAACCCGGGAGGCGGAGGCTGCAGTGAGCCGAGATCATGCCACTGCACTCCAGCCTGGGCAACAGAGCAAGACTCCATCTCAAGAAAGAAACAAGAACAACACTAAATAAATAAATAAGACATGGCTGCAAGAGGAGTGCTGTCGAGGTGGTACCAGTTACATCCTGCATATAAAGGGCTCTTGTTCAGGGATGGGTTTTCAGAAATGTCCATTACCATCCTTTTTTAAGATTCAGAAAGTAAATGTTAAAATCAAACAATGCTTGAACACTGGACCCTTACTTGAAATGACTGAGCTGAAAACTGGGAAGTCATTAATTTATTTAAACCATATTTCACCTGCATCTCTTATTAGGAATACTGACATTTCCTGGCAGAAAGAGAAAACCAAACAGGAAGTTGTTACAAAACTCACCCTAGAGTTCTTTTCAACCAGATCAATAAACACGCTGATGTTGACCACTCCAGTGTTCCCAGGGTCAAGCGTTTGCATTAGTTCTTTGAATTCTGAATCGCTTAGTTTTACAGCCACGCAATTTAGAATATGTCGAAATTCTTCCCTTGTTATTGGTCCATTGGGTTTCTGAGCATCAGAGTATATATAACAGAATTTTTGAAAAAAGGAAAAGGAAGAAAAAGTATTATGTATGTTTAGCATCATTTAATAAAGAGAGAGCTTTGGCCATATAGAATTATGATTGGAAACGCAAATACATCAATCGATGATCCTTATATAACACGAGCAGTGTGTGTGTAGGGGGGATGCTAGAACTTTCCAGGTGCAGTTCCTACAATGTTCTCTATCGGGACATGGCTTTGGGTGAGCAGTGAGGCCCATTTCTCATGCTCAGGCTGACTGCCTTCCCCAGAGGCTTGAACAGCTCCTATCCCACCTGAGAGCTGGGGGTTCAACCGCATGGGGCACAACACTTCCCAGCAGTTCAATTACAGTTTGCCAATTTAGTAAGAATAAATTGTACTTGTTTCTCCACCAACAGTCTCATCCATTACATAAATGGAAAATTACTTTGCTAGAAAAATTTCAGCCATGCTGCATAAAGAAAACATATTATGAGCAAAATACAGTGAGAAAAACATTTCTTCCCCAGAAAATTTATCAATAAGTAGACTGAATTCCAAAATTGAGAGATATTGTTTACTAGAAGGACAGGGTAAATAAAGAACCCTCACCTCACATGGAGACATAGTGAATATTAACGTGACAAAAGGATTTATTAAGTAAGCAATAAAGCAGTGTGCAAATGTCAACTATTATTTGGGGGTCCAAAATCTGAAAAGAATATAAAGTTCTCTTGAGGGGTAACCTAAGTACTTTAGGGGACATATGCATGCTTACCATTTGGTTTGGGAGTCATAATTCTTTAATGCCTAAATAGAAATCACTGACAGCTAATTTTTTAAGTGACTTTAATAAATTTATAGCATTGTGTAACCATCACCACTAATTCTAGAATATTTTCAGCACCTCCAAAATAAACCTCGTGCATATTTGCAGTCACTCCCCATGTCCAGCCCCAACCTAAGGCAATGACTTCATTTTCTGTCTCAGATATTTGCCTTTTTCTGGATATTTCATGTAAATAGAATCATAAATACATGGTTTCCTGCATCCGGCTTCTTTCTCCTAACATAGTGTTTTTGAGGATCATCCATGTTGTAGCATGTATCAGTATTTTGCTCCTTTTTATTCCTGACTGAGCATTACATTGCCAGATTTTGTTTATCTTGTCACAAGTTGATAGACATTTGGATTGTTTCTGGTTTGGAAATTGTAAATAATGTTGTTATGAACGTTTGCACACAAGTCTTTGTGTGGACATGCTTTCATTTCTCTTGGGCAGATACCTAGGAGTGGAATTGCTGGGTTATATAAGTCACATTTAATTTTTACAGAAACTGCCACGCTGTTTTCCACAGTGGCTGTGACATTTCACATTTTCACGAGCAGTATATGAGAGTTCCAGTATCTCCACACATCCTTGTCAACACTTATTATTGTCTGTCTTTTTCATTAAAGCCATCTTAGAGGGTGAGAAGTGGTATCTTGTGGCTTTGAGCTTCTCTAGTAACCATGCTGTCAAGTATCTTTTCATGGGTTCATAAAAGATTTTACTGATTGTTCATAGATCTTCTTGGGTAAAATGCCTATTAATATATTTTACCCATTTAAAAAATCAGGTTGTCTTCTTATTGAGTTCTAAAAGTATTTGTATATTCTAGATATAAGTCCTTTACCAGATATATGATTTGCATATATCTTCTCCCAGTCTGTGGCTTGTCTTCTCACTTTCTCAGAGGTATCTTTTGAAGCATGAAATTTAATTTTGATAAAGTCCAAAGCATCAATTTGTTTCTTTTACGGGTTATACTTTGGTGTCATTAAGAAATGTTTGCCTAACACAAGGTCACAAAGATTTATGTATTTTTTCTTCTAAGAGTTTTATCAGTTTACCTTTTATATTTAGATCTACTTGTGTATGGTGTAAGGTAAAAGACTGAATTCATCTTTTTGCTTATGGATATCCAACTGTCCTCTTAACATTTTAACAAATAGTTTCCTTTCCCCACTGAATTTGTCAAAATAAATGGACCATAAATGTAAGGGTTTATTTATGAACTCTCAACTCTGTTCCATTGATCTAGATGCTGGTCTTCAAACCAGTATCACACAGTCTTTACTACTACAGCTTTGCACTAAGATTCAAACTCCGGAAGTGTAAGTATTCTAACTCTGTTCTTCTTTTCCAAGACCATTTTGGCTGTTCTTCCACTGTGTATTTCCATACGAATTTTTAGATAGTTTTCAAAAAAAAAAAAAAAAGCCAGTTGGGATGTTGATAGGGTTTGCACTGAATCTACAAGACAATTTGCAGAAAACTGTCATCTTAATAATATTGTCTCCAATCTATAAATATGGAATGTATTTTTATTTATTTACATATTCTTTACTTTCCTTTAACAATATTTTGTAATTTTCAATGTACAAATCTGGCACTTCTTTTGATAAATTTATTCCTAGCTATTGTATTCTTTTTGATGCTATTGTGAATGGAATTGCTTTCAGAAGTTCCTTTTCAGACTGTTCACAGCTAGTTTATAGAAATATAACTGATTTTTGTATGTTAATCTTCTATTTCTGCAGCCTTATAAATCCATTTATTAGTTCTAGCAATATGTGTACGCACACATGCACAAATTCCTTAGAATTTTCCGCACACAAGATTGTATCGTCTGTGAACAAAGACAGTTTTACTTCTTCCTTTTCAATCTTGATGCCTTTTATTTCTTTTTCTTTCCTGATTGGACTGTCCAGAACTCTAGCACAGTGTTGACTAGAAGCAGCAAGAGCTGACATTCTTGTGCTGTTCCTGATCTTAGCAGGAAGGCGTTCAGTCTTTTACCATTAACTATGCTGCTGGCTATCGGTTTGTTGTAAATTCCCTTTATCAGGTGAAGGTATTTCTCCTCTGTTCTAATTTGTGGTAAGTTATTATCATAAACAGGTGTTAGATTTTCAAATACTGTTTTTGCATCTATTGAGACAATCATATAGTTTTGTTCCTCACTCTATTAATGTTGCATATGATATTAATTGATTTTGGGGGAAGTTAAACCAACTTTGCAATCCTGGGATAAATCCCATGTGGTCACAGCACTTAAGCCTTGTTATGTGTTGATGATTTCGGTTTGCTATATTTTGTTGAGAATTTTTGCAACTATAGTCACAAAGGATATTGGTCTGTGGTTCTTTTCTTGTGATGCCTTTGCTTGGTTTTGGTATCAGGGTAATACTGGCCTCAGAGAATGATTCTGGAAGTGTTCCTTCCTCCTCTATTTTCTGAAAGTTTGTGAAGGAATGGCATGATTTTTGTAAGCAATCATTGTAGTCTTCAACGTGGAGAATTTGCACATTTTTGTAAGACATATTTCTAGGTACTTTATTTTTTAAAAAATGTTATTAGAAATATTTTAAAATTCATCTTTTCTAATTGTTTATTGCAGTTTATTGAAATATTGTTGGTCTTTGTGTATTGACCTTGTATCCACTGACTTTCTAAATTCTATTATTAATTTTAATGTCTGGGAGGATTCTATTGGACTTCCTATTAACAAAATCATGTCAGCTACAAATAATAACTTCAAGACTAGGTAAAAAGGCAGGATGCAAATTACTTCTGGATGATTGATAAGAAGTGAGCCACACCTGATTTAAATGTAAGTGATCACAGCAGCTGGGTCCACTTGCAGAGCTGGTGGCAGCGTTTGGAGGCAGCACACATAGCAAATGGGATGCATGCCTGGGCGTGGATCTAAAGCAGTCTTTCTTCTAAACATTTTGCATCCCTCTCTATAGCAGTAGAGAGATCTGTTTCCCACGACTGCCCTGAGCAGCCAGGCAAAATGCCCAGCCCTGCCCACTCCTGGCTCCCACCCTTGTTCTCCTTCTTACCCAGTCCCCTCCGTGGTGGGGTGCATGGTGGCGGGATAGGAGAGGGGAATCTCACTCTGAAATCATGCACTATGTAACTGTCAGGCATCTGATTGCTAATGCCATGATGTGATACCCCAGAGTGTGAACTCTTCGGCAAGGACTTAGCATTAATCATCTGTGTGCTTAGCCTAAGTGCCCAGCACAGGGGCCCAGCATGGACTATGTACTCAATTCTTAAGCTACACTGTCTGTTTATTGATCTCAAGTTGAATACCACAACAATGACTTTTAAATAGTCCAATAGTTGGAGTGATTAGCATTATTGTATAGTCCTCCGTTAAAGGAAATGAAGGTTTCCCTATTTTTAATTAAATTACTTCTTCAGTATACCATTAGAACCTGAGTTGGGGGGGGGGTGGGGATAACACACAAAGGCCTCCTTTATCTTTTTCCAGGCGGCTCAGCTGGCAGGGTCCTGGGCAGCCATGCCCAGTGCTGGAGTGTGGCTGCTCTAGAGCCTGGTGGCCTCCAACACCACTATCTAGGTAGCCTCAAGTGGGTTACTTAGCACAGAGGCCTCCTTTCCTCATCTGTCAGATGGAGATAATAATCATGTTTGCCTCACTGAGGTGTGAAGTGGATTTAGTGAGTGTATATACTCCTGAATCACTTAAGACTGTGCCTGGCACAAAGTAAGCACTCAACATTATTGCTCATTCAGAGAGACCAAGTCACATAGGCCTAAAGATTCATTCAAAGAACCCCATGTTCCTGAATCCATACTGTGCTTGGAAACCCCACGCAATGGCATATTCCAGTATGGCGGACGCAGGCGCTGGTGTCTCCACAGACGGCAACCCACAAACCTGGAGACCACCCCCAGGCAGTGCTGGCTTCTCTCTGGGGCACCACCCTCACGCTCCAAGACGTTCCCTCCACAGCAGGTTCTAGGAGGGTGATGCTGAGCTAGGGACGCCTTTGGCCTCTGAAATCACTTGTACACGGTCCTGTGTGAGTCTCAGATACAGTAAATCACTCTACTTCTCACTGTTCCCTAGAGCTTCAATGACCGAATGTGCTTAGTAAATGTTGCGTATCAAAAGGATCCAAATGCTGCTTTCTAAAACGATATTAAAGTGAGACAGGAGCTAACGGCGAACGTGAGAAAAAGCAGGTTGCAAATTCATGAATTAGCCTCTCTTTATAATACAATTTAAAAACATTAAGTAGGCTATTTTGGCACTAAGAAAACGCTCCTGTTTGGGGCAGTCAGTTGGTTATGAACTGACCGACTCTGGGTTAGGGCGGGGAGGGGCCACCAGGTCTGGATTGTTTGTTAATTAAACAGTGAATGATGATGAGTCGCCACAACCACCACGATCTTGCCACACATTGTTCCCATCACAATTGGCACTTATCTTACTGTATTGCAATTACTTTTCCATCAGCTGTCCTCGCAACTAGACTCAACTCTCGAGGTTGGGGCTTCTACCCCTAAGTGCTCAGAACAATTCCCAGCATGTAACTGGGGCTCAAGAAGTGTTTGTTGGATGGATAAATGAACCAATATGGAGTTGTTATTGGTCTCGTTCTCAGTGTTTGCATTCTTAGAAACAATGAGTGTTTCACAAGAGAAGGCTTTCAAAATCTTACGGTGTTGATTATCAATAATGCTTTCTTCAGTGATGTAAAGCGGTCTTCAGTGTGTCTGAATAACTTTGTGATGATGTTTTCCTTGTGAGATTCATTTCTAGAGTTGATGCTACAAAATGATTAGGAGAAAAGCAGGAATAAGATTATATTCTTGAACTTTGTTCTTTCTTAATGCAAGAAACAAGCACCCTCACCACAATACAATAGTGCTTTATTTGTGGGTGGTTATTTATCCTGACAGTGTGCTGCATTTGTGGGGCTCATCTGAACCTCAGTTACTGTGAGCAGAGAGACACCACGAATTGCAGGGCGAGCCTTGCTGGACCATCTCCTCTCCCCACGAGACCAACTAATCAGCCATCTTGCACACCTGTGGTTTTGGTCTCAAACAAGATCAGTAAAGGGACTGTGGACCAGTGCTGAGCCCTCAGTGGCTGGGAAGCTGGAAGCCCTCTCTCCTGTGTGGGCAGCACATTGTAGCTGTCTCATGCACATGATGACTGAGGGCACAAATTCTGTGTTTAGAACTACAAGGACAGCAGCCTTCTCAGCCTCTCCCTTTCCATTGACATGACCACGACTCCCTACGTTGCCAGAGCCCCCTTTCCCTCTATGGCCTCTTTCATCCGTGAGCTTGGGGCCCATCAGTGTACATGTGTGCTCTGAAGGCCATGACTACCCCCTCTGGAGACCAAAACCAAATTCAATGTGGACTTTGCTCAGAAAGGGAGACTGTCAGAATCTCATCACAATATACCATTGGGTGCTTCTCTTTTCTGATGTTCTACTAGACCATCGTGCCTTTCCTGCGAAACAATGAATGACAGTTTACCTGTGAAACCATTCTCAGATTTGTTTGGGAGTTTTTGTTGCTGCATCTATACAGCCATCTTAGCTTCTTCTGTTAGTGCAGAAACAATAAGCCTATGCCTACCACCACTTTTCAGAAACATATGCTGGCTTCCTGAGTCTAAGTTCTTCACATGACTTGTTGGAACCTCATTTTTCTACAGACCGTCAGCACCGGCATGAACAGATGCTTTTTTACAGCAGATTTTGTCCACCAGATATCCCTGACATAGGGGCTGGAGAGCTCTTTGTTGTGAGGACTCACTGCAGAGTGTTGAGCAGTATGCCTGGCCTCTACCCACTAGATATCAGTGCAGATTTGGATCTTAATCCTGAAAGATGCAATCCCAAATGCCATAATTCCAAATGTTGAAATCCCAAAAGATCAAAATCTCTAAATTCTAAAGCCCCTAATGCCTAAAATCACAAAAATCACAATCCCAAAAGATTACAATCCCAAAAGCCAAACTCTAGGCAAGGTATTTGTGTGTTTTCAGTTGTACACAGCATAGTTGCATCATGTGAGGTGGAACTAAGACCTTGCTATTGTTGTTATTTGGAAATTAAGTATGGTTTAAGGAGATGCCTATGGGTACCAAGTTGCCGAGAGTAGATTTGTGAACTTAATTTCAGGTGTCAACTTGACCAGATGAAGGCATACCTGGAAACCTGGTAAAGCACTGTGTTGGGTGTGCCCGCAAGGGTGTTTCTGGAGATTAGTGTGTGGGTCTCAGTGGGCAGGGAGGGTGTGGGGGGAAGATGTGCCCTCAGTGTTGGCGAGCACCATCCAATCAGCTGGGAGCCCAGAGAGAACACAGCTCTCTCTCTCAGAAATGGGACATTCTCTGCCGCTGCCTTGGACATTGGAAATTTGACTCCACAAAAGTGCATTATCACAATGTTGCCTTTGTGTGTGAGCATTGTATGTGTTACGTAAAAACACTGAAACTCGCCCAATATATGAAGAGATGTCATTTTTGTTCACTGCGTTTGTAAAAGATAAAATTTTTCAAGATCTTGGCTCTTCGGACGACTGCACAGGCAGTGGTGACCTATGCGGATTTTGATTGATCTTGCAAAAGACTTAGGTTGTCTGTCACGGTATTCTGAATGAAACTGGGTGCATGCAATTACCCACCATAGTGATATGCATTTATATATTTCATTTTTTGACCTATTTCTTTAGGAATATGGTTCATGGTTAATCTGCTCATAAGTGTCACACCTATGTGATGGTCACTAGTATATCTGAGTGTTTATGCTTGAAAAATAGGTGTCATTATTGTCTATTTTTTGTGTAAAGTGGTCTCTGAAGTGTTCTATTATGTTTTTATGTTTCTCAAATAAACCCCTTTAAAAAATGTAAATAAATATCTTTAAAACAATTTTTTTTTTTGAGACGAAGTTTTGCTCTTGTTGCCCAGGCTGGAGTGCAATGGTGAGATCTTGGCTCATTGCAAACCTCTGCATCCCAGGTTCAAGCGATTCTCCTGCCTCAGCCTCCCGAGTAGCTGGGATTACAGGCATGCACCACCACGCCCGGCTAATTTTGCATTTTAGTAGAGATGGGGTTTCTCCATGTTGGTCAGGCTGATCTCGAACTCCTGACCTCAGGTGATCCACCCACCTCGGCCTCCCAACATGCTGGGATTACAGGCGTGAGCCACCATGCCAGCCTAAAGAATTTTTAAATTATTTTTTCCAGAATTATATTTTCACGATTTTGATGTTCTGAGGCTTCAACCTTAAGTATGACGGCATTTGTGTCTTTTGGGGTTATGATCAACTCCCATTAGTAGCTTCCCCACCCTCAGTGTGACAACCAAAAATATCCGTGACATTGCCAGATATCTCCTGGGAGGAAAAATAGTCCCCATTTGAGAACCACTGTTTTAAAGTAAATAAAACTTTAAGTTTAATTCTGACAGCCCCTCTAGACAATGTGCTATCAGATAAGAAAATCATAAAGAAACAGAAGTAACTTCATGTAAGGGATGAACTCAGAGGCTGCAGCTCTGGAGCAGAGAGGGAGGCTATGATTACCTGCAAGACTGCTAACAGGGGCAGTTCATTAAATATTCATAAATCCCCGAGACAGGGACGGGACCCACGAAATAGGAATTAACTCCATGGTATATTTTACTTTACAGTAGAGCACAGCACTTTCAATGAACGTGCCAATATTATAAAGCCTGTTTTTTTTTTTTTCTTAAAGATTCATATAGGGCAATGAATACAGGATACACATCAACATAAAATACTTTTCAGAGCAAAAAGCTGAATTCTAACATTTCATATTATTAAACATTTTTAGAAACATTTTGGGCCCCACCACAATAGATGTGGTATTGCAAATCTGAGGTTATAATAGATATTAAAATGAAAACAGAAATAATGACAGAGAAATAATCTCTGTGACCCCTGATAGCTGGGCCACGCAGACAGTGGCTGGAAAACAAATGAACATATATTGTTCCTTTCCATGTAACACCTAACAAACACACGTGTATATACAATGTTACAAGGATATGCTCAGAGCTGGGGAGCAGTGCTTGCCATGACGGCCCGTGTGCCTGGAGCCTTTGTGGTCCATAGCTGCCTCCACCACACTCTGAGCAGGTGATCGAGTTAAGATTGTATCATCTAATGCTTCTCATCTAGAAACTGAAATAATAATTATACCAACCTTATAGTTTAAGGCAGTTTTAAATATGAAAAATTTGTAAACGGTAAATCACTACATAAAAGTTGCCAATTATTCAATGGAGACTAATCGATCATTCAATCAATGCAAAAAAAGGAACACATATTCTCTGATCTTTTACATAATATGATATGTATAACTAAAATTTGTTCCTTTTTTTTTTTTTTTACATACCTATTTCTTTTTGTCAGGGGACCTTTATTGGTAATTTCCAACCCCCGAGGCTCATGAAATGATGTTAGAAATTTCTTCCAGTTGATTTTAGTGGTGGCTTTAAGTCCAAATCTGTATTTAAAAATAACAACAAAAACATTACTTTCAACATTTTTTCTATAACACTGCATGGATTAGGTACTTAATGTTGAACTGAAAATGGCAGCAATGCATGTATATGAAGTTTCAAATCTAATGTAAACAAAATCACTTAGTAAAATAGTACTATGAATTGATTTTTTAAAGCAAGGAAAAATCAAACTGATATTAGATCTACATGTCTCTATATTGTTAATGGTAGCATACACTGAAGGAAGAATCTAAGGGATTTGATTAAAATAATAATGTCCATAAAATAATTCTTTCAAATTCATCATTTCAAGAGCCTCTATGTTGGGGCGGGGAGGACAATGGCTACCATGGGGTCCACCCTCTCATCCTGAGCCTCTGTGACTACGTTCTTGCCCCAGCAAAGGAACATGGTAGATATGATGGAGGGCAGATCTGGAGATGGAGCGACTCTCCTGGTTTATCCAGGTGGGCCCACTCTAATCCCATACATTCTTAAAATTGGAGAGCTTTTCCTAGCTGCAGCCATCAGAAGACGTGAGGACAGAAGGGCAGAGGTGTGAAGCTGGTGGCTTTGAAAGACAGAGGAAGGAGGTGTGAACCAACAAATGCAGGTGGCTTCTAGAAGCTGGAAAAAGCAAGAAATAAATTTGCCCCCAGATTCCCCAGAAGGAAAAAAGCCCCACTGATTCCTTGATTCTAGCCCAGTGAGACCCATGTTGGGCTTCAACCTACCAAACATGAAGATAAAACATGTGTTGTTATAAGCCACTAGGCTTGTGTACTTTGTTATGGCAGCAATAGAAAGTCAGTACAGATTCAAAGTCTTAGCAAGAATAATTGGAAAATTGTTCAAAAACACATTTCCAAAGTAAATATGGTCCCATGATTCAGAGTCCAATAATTTCAGAGTTATAAGATGTCTGTGGGAGCAACCTGATGTGAGCATGGGTTTCAGAAAGACCAGAGTACCTGCTCCTGCACTCCCTACTGATGTGACCTCAGACACGCTGCTCACTATGCTGATTCTGTATTCCTCTCACCTGGAACATGAGAATAACACCACCTACTGGGAGGGTTGTGATAAGGATTAAAGCTAACAGGTCAAAAAGCCTCGGTTACAGGCTGGAAAACCAGCAAGTGTCCCATCACATACACTGACCTGTGTCACATACACCTTCTGTGACTTACACACTAAACCATACCTATCCTTCCCTAACAGGATGGCAAAAAGTAGTTTGGGCAGAGTTCCTTAGATAATCAATATGAGATCTCAAAGTGGGCATGAAACAGACTGCCCTGTTTTGATTGCTAAAAATTAATGGCTGAGAGCAAACTGGTTAGACAAACAAATTCTTTATCTATATCTGGGGTATTAAAAAATCCAGATAATAGAGGATAAAAGAGTGAATTTTGGGAGAAAATCTTTTGGTGGTACTTGAGTCCCAATCCCAGCACAAAAGAGAGAGTGAAGGATGCCTACTCCTCACCTGAAGCCTTGTCAAAAGAGCTGGTTCCACTCAGGGAGCTTGACTCCTGTCCCCTGCAATTGCGGGTGGGATGTATCGGTGTCTGACTCCCAGCTAGAAACCTAGCAGGTGAAAGATGAGCTGGCTAGCCATTGGGAACAAAAAGTTTTGGCAGGCGGGGGTGGGTGGTTGGTTGGCTTGCTCTATCAGAGTCATCAGGAAAGTAACTGCTGAGAGTTTCATGGGCATCAGACGTGGGCCACGTGAGGGAAAGTGGGCCACGTGAGGGAGAGCATGTGCATGCACAAACACACAGTGGCATCTTCGTCCTTGCCCAAGAAAGCCACCTGGAGAAATGAACACGCCTTAATAGAGAAGGCTTGCTTTCTCTCTTCCCAGATTCCCAGAGGCTGAGAAGGAAACAGGCAATCAGCGGGCGAGGCTAGAGATGCATCTGCCTTCATCAAATGTGAAATCCAAAACCCATCAACAGCGCTCATGATGGCAAACACCTTGAACACTTGATCAGCCCTGAGAACGCAGCTTCAAGCTCACAGCAGTGCCAGTCACATGAGAACTTTCAGCCTCCACTTTTGCTCCTCTCCTTCCTCTGTGCACTTCAATTCCTAGAGCAGGCAGAAACTTAGTTTACAAAATGAGGAAAGAAGAGAAGTGCAAAGTGGGGAAGAGGTGAAGCTGCCATCATGCCGCCTGTACTCGTGCCTGTAACAGGCCCTAACAGGGAGGAAATGCAATTCATGTTTGAATCAACCTTACATGTTTGATGGCTGTGTGAGATTGGCAGTTGCATGACTAAACTGAGTCTCTTTCTATGATCCAAGACAAACCTGGAAGCAAGATCTGCTCATGTTTTTATCTAGGGGCAAAATAACTAATCCAATTGAGTAAATTTAAAGGGGCAGTGGGAAACAAAATTAAGTAGCTGTAAGATGACACTCCATGAGTCTGCCTAGTTCAACTTAGGTTACAGATCCACCCAGCCAGATATCCATCCATTCATACATCCACATATATACCAAGCTTCACTTAAATTATTGCAATAATCTCCTAATGGGTCTTCTTGGGCCTACTCTTGACTTCCTCCAATATATTTCTGTACTTCTACCAGCCTGATGTTTTAAAAATGCAATTCCAGCTGGGCGTGGTGGCTCATACCTGTAATCCCAGCACTTTGGGAGGCCGAGGCGAGAGGATCACGAGGTCAGGAGATTGAGACCATCCTGGCTGTCATGGTGAAACTCTGTCTCTACTAAAAATACAAAAAATTAGCCGGGCATGGTGGGGGGCACCTGTGGTCCCAGCAGCTTGGGAAGCTGAGGCAGGAGAATGGCGTGAACCCAGAAGGTAGACTTTGCAGTGAGCTGAGATCCCACCACTGCACTCCAGCCTGGGCGACAGAGCAAGACTCCATCTCAAAAAAATAATAATAATAAAATAAAAATAAATAAATAATAAAAATGCAAATCCGGGCCGGGCGCGGTAGTTCACGCCTGTAATCCCAGCACTTTAGGAGGCCGAGGCGGGTGGATCATGAGGTCAGCAGATCGAGACCATTCTGGCTAACATGGTGAAACCCTGTCTCTACTAAAAATACAAAAAAAAAAAAACTAGCTGAACATGGTGGTGGGCACCTGTAATCCCAGCTATTCGGGAGGCTGAGGCCGGAGAATGGCGTGAACCCGGGAGGCGGGGCTTGCAGTGAGCCGAGATCGCGTCACTGCACTCCAGCCTGGGCGACAGAGGGAGACTCCGTCTAGAAAAAAAAAAAAAAAAAAAAATGCAAATCCGACCAGATTAGTCTTGCTTAAAATCTTTCCATGACTTCCCACTGCTCTTAGGATAAAAATGACACTCCTGAAACGTACAAGCCTGCATGGTGTGGCCTTGCTCACCTCCTTAGCCTCGCCCCATGGCATGCTCCCCGGGCTCTCTTAGCACCAGCCACATTGGTCTCTCCGTTCTTCCAAAGAGCTGTACTCTTCCCTGTCCTCGGTCCCTTCCGCTTGTTGCTTCCTTTGCCAACTGCCATGTCGCCCATCATTACCTACTTCCCATACTTTCCTAGTTAATTCTACTCCTCTTTCAGGTCTCAATGCAGTCACTGTTTCCTCAAGGAAGCCTTCCCTGATTTCCACAGCCAGTGCTGTTTTCCCTATTAGACTCTCATTACACTATGTATCCTTCCATTATTGCACTTATTATTTAAATATTATTATTATTACAGTATCTAATACTTCTATAGCACTCTTACTACGATTATGATTATGGCAGCTAATACTTGATAAATGGCTCTTTCTACTTCTGCTGCTAGCACTGTGGACATGATCATGAGAAAGAGAGATGGAGACTGAGTAATTGATTTTGTTAGGCACACATGGCCACATGTAAACAAGTAGAACATGACTTTGGCTTCATGTACTACTATTCACATAAAAATTTCTTTTTTCATTTTTCTGACTCAAATTTGAGTCTTTCTTCACCAAAATTTGCCAATTACTTTGATATAATTTGTCAATATTATATATGTTCATCTTAAATTTCAGCAAATTGAAAATTAACTTTTTATAATGGAAACTGCAGCTGCTATGAAAAATAAAATCAGCCTCTATATATTATGTTTAGGAAATTGCCTTGCTCTTTGGGGAAAATATCAAAGGAGATCTTCACTTAGTATTACATACTAAAATAAATGTAAAAGAGATTAAAAGTTAAATGTAAAACTATAACTACAAAAAAAGTAGAAAAAAATCTAGGCATGTGCTTATCTGATACTTTAATAAGAATGAATTTTAAAGCAAAACTTAAAAAATCTCAAACTTACCTATTTAATTACATCAAAATATAAGATTTTTGTATACCATAAACACAAAACAAAATTTAAAAGCTGAACAACAGATTAACAAAATTATAAATATATACAATAAATTGCTAAAATTCTTAAAGCATAAAGTGCTTATACAAATTAATAAGAAAATACTAAAACTTGACTTCTTCCAATAATGGTACAATAAGATCCTACTGGCCCAACCCTCCTTCAGATAATCACAATAAAATCTGGACATAATTATCAAAAGCAGCTATTTGAAAGTACTGTGATCAGAGCAGGCAAAGTCTCGTGGGGAATCCACGCTAAGAGGAGAACTGTGGGGGTGTGGTATTTTCAATGCTTTTAGCCTCAGATGAGGCACTGCAGCATGAGGAGTGGCTGGAACATCAGTTAAAAAAATAAATACATAAGTAGCCTTTATGGCCTGCAAAACGAGAAGACTAATCCCAGCCACAAGAGAGAAAGAAGAAATCCTGGAAGAGAAACAGCCAGAGAGAGATCCCCAAATTCTATCTAACTCACCATAATTCTTACTGGCTGCTGAACCTCACCTGCTCAGAATATATGCTCAAAATAGCTTAGCTAAACACAAAAGATCTGAACTGAGATCAGACCTGCCACCCAAGAAACAGAGTATGCGGTTTGAGTCCAACAAGATAACTGACTACTAAAATAACAGAAGGAACATTCATTAGAAAAAAATAACTGAATTTAGAGTCTCCACAATTTAGCCTTCCAAATGTCCAGGATATACTACAAAAAATATAGCACACAAGAACAACCAGAAAAAATGGAACTCATACTAAGGAGAAGTGAAAATCAACTGAGACAACCCAAATATAGGCATTAACATGCAGGATTTAAAAAGCAATAACTATCTTCAGTAAAATGAATAAAAATATGCCCACAATAAAGGACAGGACATCTCAGCAGAGAAACAGATACAATAAAAATAACTAAATGGAAATTCTAGAAAAGAAAAATATACTATCTGAAATAAAAAATTTACTGAATAGACTTAACAAAAGAATAGAGAAGATAGAAAAGAGTGAGTGAACTTAAATACAGATCAACTAAACCCAACCAGTATGAAGAATACAGAATACACATATATTTATCAAATGAATAGACTTAAAAACATGTTATATAATACTCGATGATCTGACATACATGTACGTGAAATCACAGAAGGAGAGAAGAGAGAATGGGACAGAAAAAAATATTTGAAGAAATAAAGGCCAAAATTTTCCCAAGTTTGATTAAAGATGTATATCTACAGATTTAAGATACACAACAAACATCAAGCATGATATACATGAAAAAGGCCATGTCTAGGTACAACATAGCTACAAAGCTGAAAGTCAAATTCAAAGGGTAAGTATCAAATACAACAAGAGAAAAGTGACTCATTAAATACAGGAAGATGCCAATTTAACAGATGACATTTCTTTCAAAACAACAGAAGTGGAAAGATGTGGAAAAATGTCATAAAGTGCCAACGGAAAGCAAAAAGTTACTCAAAGAGTTTTCATCAAAGAGAACTTCCTTTAAAAATGAAGGAGAAATAAAGATATTTCTAAAGAAGATAAAACTAAGGGAATCCATCATTAGCACACCTATATACCTCAATAAAGTAAGTTCTTCAGGCTGAAGGAAGACGCTAGCAGATGAAGACCTTGACTCCTCGGAAAGGAATGAAAACAGTGTCAGAAATGGTAAATTTCTGAAAAAAAATACAAAAGTCTTTCTTCTTCCTAATCTCTTTATAGATACTTAAAGGAAAAAATAATAACACCATCTTATGAGATATGTAACACAAGTCAGTATCTAGTATTCATAGTAGTCCCACCTCATCCACAGTTCTGCCTTCCATGGTTTCAGCTACCCATAGTCAACCAAGGTCCAAAAATATTAAATGGAAAGTTCCAGAAATAAACAATTCATAAGTTTTAAATTGTATGTCATTCTGAGTAGTGTGATGAAATCCCAGGGTTCTGCTCCATTCTCCCTGGGATGTGAATCATTCCTTTGTTTAGTGTGTCCACACTGTGTACGCCACACACCTGTTAGTCATTCAGTAACCGTCTAGGTTGTCAGGTTAACTGTTGTAATACTGCAGTGCTTGTGTTCAGGCAACCCTTGTTTACTTAATAATGACCCCAAAGCAAAGAGTAATGATGCTGGCAATTTGTACATGCCAAAGAAGCTGTAAAGTGCTTCCTTTAAGGGAAAAGGTGAAAGTTCGTGACCTAATAAGAAAGAAAAAAACCTTGTATGCCAAGAGTAGTGATACTGGCAATTTGTATTGCCCAAGAAGCTGTAAAGTGCTTCCTTTAAGGGTAAAAGTGAAAGTTCTTGACCTACTAAGAAAGAAAAAATGTTGTATGCTGAGGTTGTATTCAACAGTAAGAATGAATCTTCCTTCCATAAAATTATGAAGGAGAAATAAGAAATTCATGCTAATTTAGTGGTCACACCTCAAACCGCAAAAGTTATGACACAGTATGTGGTAAGTGTTTAGTTAAAAAAAAGGCATTAAGGCCGGGTGCAGTGGCTCACGCCTATAATCCCAACACTTTGGGAGGCCGAGGCCGGCGGATCACGAGGTCAAGAGATCGAAACCTCCTGGCTAACACGGTGAAACCCCGTCTCTACTAAAAAGATACAAAAAAATTAGCAGGCGTGGTGGCAGGTGCCTGTAGTCCCAGCTACTTGGGAGGCTGAGGCAGGAGAATAGTGTGAGCCCGGGAGATGGAGCTTGCCAAGATTGCGCCACTGCAGTCCAGCCTGGGAGACAGAGCAAGACTCCGTCTCAAAAAAAAAAAAAAAAAAAAAAAGGCATTAAATTTGTGGGTGGAAGACAATCGGGTTTGGTATTATCTGTGGCTTCAGTCATTCACTGGGATCTTGGAATATATTCCCCATGGATAAGGGGGAACTGCTTTATAAAGGACATGGAGGGCAGGATATAGGCCTATATGCTTGAATAGGTTCTTCATTTTATGTGAAGTGGTACAATATTTACTGCATGTAGACTGGGAACAATTAAGGGTGTATATTACAATTCCCAGAGTGACCATTAAAATTATGCAAAGAAGTATAGCTAAAAAGACTATAAGAAAATTAAAATGGAATTCTAAAAAATATTCAAATAATCTAAAAAAAGGGCAAGAGAAAATGAACAAATAATCAAACAGAAACAAAACAAAACAAAACAAAAACAGGAGGCAAGGGGATAAAAGGGAGACTCAAACCCAAACATATCAATAATTACTTTAACTATTAAAGGAGTAAGTATTTTATTAAAAGGTAGAGATTATCAGAATAGATTTCTTTATAAAACAAGATCTAAATTTATACATCACAAGAGAGACACATTGCATGTAAAGACCCGGATAGGTTGAAAGTAAAAGGACGCTACCTGATCAAGGTCAGCATCAACAGTGATAAGTCATGTTGACTCTATGTACCTTCAATATGCTGTGATGAGAATGCCACTTTACTTCAGTGGTTTTTTTTCCCTAGAACACACTATTGCAGTCTAATCAGCCAAATCCCAACTGAGGAACATTCTTTAAAATATTTAACCAGTAATCCTCAAAACTTGCAAGGTCATCAAAAAACAAAGAAATCTTATGTAACTGTCATACTCAAGAGGACACTAAGGACACATGATGATTACTAAGTGCTATGGGGCATCCTAGATGATATCCTGGAATAGAAAATAAAAATCAGGGGAAAACTGAGGAACTATAAATCAATTATAGATGTTAATAATAACGTATCAATATTAGTTCATTAATTGTGAAAAAGGTACCATACTAATGAAAGATAATAATAGGAAAACTGGGATGGAGTATACTAAAATTCTCTGTACTGTCTTTACAATAGTTCTTTACATGTAAAACTGTCCTAAAATAAAAAAGTTATTTTAAAAAAGGATAATGAAGGAATATTATAAATAGCATTATGCCAATACATTTGACAATTAGGATGAAACAGATAACTCAAATACTGGATCAACACACAGGATTTTAAAAGCAATGATTATAACTATCCTCAATGAAATGAATAAAAATATGCCCACAATAAACCAAAAGAAAGGAAATCTCAGTAGAGAAAATGGACACAATAAAAACAACTAAATGGAAATTCTAGAAGACAAAAATATACTATCTGAAACAAAAAATTCACTGAATAGGCTTAACAAAAGAATGGAGAGGACAGAGAAAAGAGTGAGTAAATTAAATATAGATCAACTGAACCCAACCAATATGAATTTAAGAATATAGAATATACATATATTTATAAAATGAATAGACATAAAAACATGTTATTTAATACTAGATGGTCTGATATGTATGTACTTGGAGTCACAGAAAGAGAGGAGAGAAAGAATGGGAAAAACATTTGTTGAAAACACAAATTACCGAAATGAACCAAGAAGAAAGAGAAAACTCAAATAATTCTATATTAACTCTCTCAATTTATGATTTAAAATATTCCCCAAAACTAACTCCAGGCATAAATGGCTTCTCAGGTGAATTCTATCAAACATTTAAAGAATATAAATAATACCAGGCACAAAGCAGAGTTCGGGAAGGAAACATTTCCCAGCACATGTCAGTGTTACTCTGATCCCAAACTCAGACAAAGATTTTATAAGAAAAGGCAATGTCAGACAAACATCACTCATTTAAAAAGATGAAAAAAATTCTTAATTTAACAAATACACTCAAGTAATATATGAAAAGGATAATAATATGTTATCACTAAGTGAGGTTTACTCCCAAGATGCAAGGTTGGCTTAACATTTGAAAATCAAGCAATGTAATTTACCATGTTAATAGAATAATGGAGAAAAACTACATGCTCATTAGAACAGACACAGAAAAACCACTTGACAGAATTCAACATACTTGATAAACACTTTCAGCAAACAAGTAATAGCAAATTCCTTAAAATAATAAAGGACATCAACAACAGCAACAACAACAAAAATCCATGGCTAATATCACACTCAATGGTGTAAAATGGAATGCTTTCTACCTAAGATCAGGAATAAAGCAGGAACGTCTAATATTACCATTTCCATTCAACATTATACTTAACACTCTAGCCAATCCTGGCCAGTAAAACTGCCTAGATAGTAAAACTGTCATAGCCAGTAAAATAAGGCTAGAAAACCAAATAAGAGGCATACAGATTGGGAAGAAAGATGCAAGCTTGCTTTTATTTTTAGATGACTGACTGTATTTAGAAAATACTATGAAATCTACAATAAGAGGACTAGAACTAATTAACCAGTGAGTTTAATAAAGTCATGATATTCAAAGTCAATATACAAACATCAATTGTATTTCTGATTAATAGCCATAAATAGTTGGGAAGTGAAATTTTTTAAAATTCCATGTACAGTTGCATCAAAAAATAAAAACACTTAGGAATACATTTTAGATATTATATGCAAGATCTGAACATCATAAACAATAAACCTTTGACTAGGAAAATTAAAGACAACTAAATAAGTGGAAAGATGTAGCATGTTTATGCAGTGGAAAACTTAATATTGTTAAAGTGTTAAATGGCAATACTCTTTAATGTATTTATAATCTAAATCCTGGAAGGCTTTCAAAAAAATATACTGACAAACTGATTTTAACATGACTATATAGAAAGGCAAAGAACCTAGAATAGTCAAATGATTTTGAAATAGAAAAACAAGTTTGGAGGACTTACATAATCTCTAATTTCAAGACTTAACTCTTTAGCTACAATAATCAAGAAAGCATAGTACTAAAGCAAGAATAGACCTACAGAGACTAAGGAATTCAGAAATATACTCACACTTATATGGTTAGTTAATTTTCAACAATAGTGCAAAGTAATTCATTGGAGAAAGGGATGCCTTTTCAACAAATGGTGCTGGAACAATTGGGTATCTGTATGGAAACAGAATTAACCTTGACCCTTACCTCACACCATATACAAAAACTAGAAATGAACCCAAATGCAAAAGCTAAAATTACTAAACTTCTAGTGGTAAACATAGGATTAAATCTTTGTGATATTAGGTTAGACAAGATTTCTGGGAATAGACACCACCAAAATATTACCCATAAAATTTTGTAAATGGACTTTCTCACAATTAAAAGTGTTTATATTTCAAAAGAAAGAGTTAAGAAAATGAGAGAGCAAGCCACACTGAGGGAAAATATTTGAAAATATATATCTGATAAAATGCCTATACCCAGTGTATATAAAGAACTCTTACAAATTCAATATCATTAGTCATCAGGAAAATGCAAGTTCAAAATAGACTGAGAAACCTCTACACACCTCTAGAATGGCTAAAATAAAAGACTGGCAATAGCAAGTGTTGGTGAGAATGTGCCACATCTGGAATTGTTACACATTGCTGGTGGAATTGCAAGATGGTAGTCACTTCAAAAAACAGTGACATAGTATCATAAATTTAAACATACACTCACCATGTAATCCAGCAATTTTACCACTAGACATGTACTCACAAGAAATGAAAACACATCCACACAAAGACTTGTATATGAATGGTCATAGCAGTATCTTCTATAATGACCCCAAACTGAAAATAACCCATGCATGTCTCTATCAACTGGTGAGTGTATAAACAAATTGTGGTATATCAATACTAAGGAATACGACTCAGCAATAAAAATTAATGGGATGTTGAGATATGCAAAAACATGGATCAATCTTTAAAACATGGTAAGTCAAAGTGGTCAAACACAAAAGACTACCACTGTATGACTCCATTTATGAGAACTCTTAGAAAAGGTAAAACTATAGTGACAGTGACAGAGAGCAAGTCAATGGTTGCTGGAGGCAGGGGTCACAGGAAGGGATTAATTACACAGGGCAAATGTAAAATTTTAGGGCTATGAAGTGTTCTAAATCTTGACTGCAGTAGTGGTTACATAAACAATTGCAAAAGCCCATTAATCTATATGCTTAAGAATGAATTTATAATTTATACCTCCATAAAGCTAGGAGAAAAATTTTTAGACATAGAAAATGGACAAATGACATAAACAATTGTTTACAGAGGAAGTCCAGAAAACTTTCAAACGCAAAAAATATGCAACCTCAATATAAATCAAGGACATGTAAATCAAAACACAATGAGAAGCTGTGCTTTCACCTACCAAATCAGCCAGGGTGTTTAAATGGCAGTGTTCAATGCTGGCAAGAAGCATCCCTGTGAACTTCCAGCGTAAGAATAAATTAACACCTTTCTGAGTGTTAATTTAGCATTATGTAACGTAAACCTTAAAAATGTTCAAACCGTTTGACTTGAGGGTTAACAAAACATCATGCAGCCATTAAAAATTAATTTCAAAGGTTTCTTTAATGACATGAAAAATGCTCCTGATATAATATTCTATGAGAAAACAGAATGTAATTTATACCTCATATGGTCTCAACTATGTTACGTATGTACATGAGTGTAGGTACATACACGCACAAAAGAAATTCTGGAAGGAAATATATCACAATATTAATAGTAGCTATCTCTGGCTATTATAATTATGGTAGTTCATTTTTTTCCTTTATAGTTTCCTTTATTGTCCAGTTTCCATGGCTTTTACAATCAACATGAATAAACACAATTTTCAAAACTAAAAAAATCAGCAGGTAATTTTGCTAAAAATCACATGAATAACCATCCTTAACCAAAGTCACAAAGATAACAGCTGATTATTTTGCTCCTAAAAGTGTCCCAGGGGCTCCTTTATTGTCTCAGGCAGCAAGCAGCTATCCCTCTGGATTCTGACATTGGGAACCAAGTACCATTCCCAGTCCATCTTTCCTATCCTATGAATCCAAGTAGAGACATCGCAGCATGTGACTTCATGTACGGAGAGGGCAGAAGAAACATACAGACTTGTCACACTGTTCCCAAAGAGCCTCTAATCCATTCGACAGACGGATAGTGTCAGAAGAGGCAGCAAAGGGTGACAGAGGCAGAGAGACTGATCACATTGGTCACAGGGACCCATGGGAATTTATGGTCTTTTGCCCAGGTCATAGACCCAGAGCCCCTTACTGAGGGGGAGTTTGGATACCTTTGAAGAACACCTTGCAATATAGCCATAGGTACACGCTGAGTCAGCTTCCCCAGAAAACTGCTGCTTGTTCATGGGCTTTCATGGTGGCAGAAATGGAGACAGCGTGTTGGTTTGAAAACATGAACTTCCTGTCACTAAAGCTGAGCTGGCACTGCTCTGCCAAGTGTCCAACCTGTCAACAGCAGAGGCCAACACTGAACCCTCAGCCCAGTCCCTTTCTCTGGGTGGACTTTGCAGACAGCTGGTAAAGATTACACTGGATCCTTGCCATCATGGAGGGGGCAAGAGTAAAATCCAAGATTTATGGGGATTTGTGTACATACACATCCCAGACTCAAATCAGGCTTCCTTGTTCGAAATGCTTCTGCCCATTACTGTCATTTGTGAAGCCCCGGGATGCTGTATCCATCACCAAGATATCCCATGCAATACAGCCTTTACCCAAGGAGCTAATTTGTTGGGTGAAGAAGGTATGGCAATGCTCTAAGACCCACAAAATTCAATTGTCTTACCACATACCCCGTATCACCCAGCATAGGTGACATCATAGAATGGTTGAATACTTTGCTGATGACTCAATTACAGAGTTGGCTAAGAGGAATGTCCTGTGAAGTTAGGGTGCTGTGCTTCAGGATGCATTATATGCCTTAACCCAGCTGTGGTAGCTCAATAAAGAGAACCCCAAGGACTGAGTTCCCCAAGGAAAGGTGGGTAACTCACCAGGTGAACAATGCTGCCCAGCAAAGATGCTGACAGAGAAAGGGAGACATAGAATGGGAAGTGGAGGAAGGGCGTTACAATTATCAACCTAGATCTCATGACCAGCTACAATTATGTGAGTTTTAGCAGCTCAATCGAATGTGGCTTCTGTTTTCCTATTCCCTCCAGTGCCTTATACAAAAAGCACTGGTTAAAATAACATTTTAGATTCTGGGTGGAGGCATAACAGGATTGACATCTCCCTGGAATAATAGGGCAGCCGGCAGGCCTTTGAGTAGCTCCTCTTTGGAGAATACAAGGTTTTCATCCCTAAAAGGATGCTGAGGCTAGGAGGGGTTGACTGCACTGGATATTCTTTGTCTGTTCATCTGGATCCACTTTCTGCTGTTATCTACTCTGCACGACACATGCGTGGGTTGCTTTAACTGGACTCTCGGCTTTCGGTTGGTTTTGACCAGTGTGAGGCACCAGCAGGAGGTTGGAAGGTGAGAGGAAAAAGAAGGTGAACTACTTATTCCCCCAGTTCCTGCCCTGCTGGGCAGCAGCTTGGCAATGGTCATGTTCTTCTCCCTAAGACCTCATCCCCTGAGGGCAACCCTGTCCTCTTTCATTTCAGTAACTGCTCCCTCTCTTGCCCCTTCAGGCCTGGGAGGGATCCTGGCTTCCCCCGGTTCGTATCCCTGAGATGCTTCCTCAACTACTGACCTTACTTGAACCTGTCTTCGCTTGGGTAAAAGATCCTTTAATAAACTCACATCAGTCACTCTTTTTGGTGTGCCATCTGTTTTCTGCCTGGACTCTGACCAATGTAATGTCCAAATTAAGAAGACCATGATAAGGATACAGAATGATTCCATCACCGCCGAGACTTCCCCATGTTTCTCCTTTGGAGTCACACCCTCGCCTAACCCATAGCCCTGTTAACCACCGATATGTTCTCCTTTTCCAAAATGTCATATAAATAGAAGAGATTCTAAACATGTGCGTTACCAAGATTTCAGTAATAACTGAAAATATATCCCAGAGTTTTGCTTCTACACTTCATATAATTTAGACTAAATGGCTTATTTTTTTCTGTTTGCATAGTTTCTGCCATGCTACTATTGTTACCAGCGTGAATGGGAATATTCTTAACAGGAGAATGTGAGTGAAGACCTGCTCACATGATGGAAGGTCGATGTGTGGTCTCCGGTGAATATGCAAGTTACAAGTTATAGCATTCATTTATTTCATCATCTCAACTCTTCCTTAAACCTCATCATATTTAAACACAGGTTTTATTTTTGACAGATCTATTTTATATGAAAAACTAGGCAACATTGAAAAGCACAGCATGTTAGTCAAAGGGTCAAGTTAGCAGTTCAATTAACGTCTACCCTTTTATTAAGAAAACACTACCCACATGCTCATATACACACAGAGGAAACAGCTTTTAAAGTCTAAAATATTATTTCGATCTAGATTTTTATGTCTCATTACGAAGCTGTTAGGGTTTAAAATTTAAGCCCTAGATATTGTATATTTTAAAAATATCAAGCTCAAAAAGATATCTGTTTTTTGTACAATCCATTCTTAAATTGGATGGTAATAGGCACTCTCAAATCACTTTGCTAGGTGTAAGATTTTAGATTTTATTTTACTTCCTTCTTTACTCTTTCTTGTATTATTTGCCTTTAGAAAAAAAAAAAAAACCCATAGCATATATTTAAATTGTACTTCGTAAGTTAAAATTCAGTAAGCCTGACTTTTTCTCTTGGTGTACAGTTGTATGAGTTTAACACATGCATAGATTCATGCAGATTTCTACACTCAGGAGACAGAATGACAGAACAGTCCCCTAGTGCCGCACCTGTGGAGACTCACCTTCCCTCACCTCCAACCCTGGCAAATCACTGGCTTTTTCTCCATCCGTATTGTTTTGCCTTTTCCGGAATGTCTTGCGAATAGAAGCCTACTGTAGCCACCTTGAGACTGGCTTCTTTCACTTAGCGCAATGTCTTTGATGAGATTCATCCACGTTGTGCATATCAACATAGCTTATTCCTTTTTATTGATGAGAAATATTTCATTGCGTATCTTTACCAGTTTGTTTATTAATTCATCTGCTGAGTTACATTTGAGTTTTTTCCAGTTTCAAGTGATCATGAATAGAGCTACTATAAATATTTGTGCACGGGTTTTTAAATGAACTCTTAAATATTTTAAAATACAAAACATATGAAATTTAATATAATATAAATAAAAGAGTCTATTTCAATAAAAGATAGCCTCATCCTGGTAAATCAACAAAATATGAAACCTAAATCTGAAAGATGGATGAATGTTTTTTGTGATCCTCTGAGTGCAAAGGTAGATTTGCTGTCTTCTGGTAATACCAGGTGTTCTGACTCCACCACTTTCTCCCTGGGGCTTGAGAGGGTAGCAAAAGAAAGAGAAACATAGTGCTACCCAGTGGGCCAGGGCAACCCCCAGTTCCACTCACTGCACAGCACTATTTCCCTCCTCTAATTCCTTGTTCTTAGTCCAATATTTCATGGCAGAATTCAGCAGATTCTGCTTTCTTAGGAGATGACATTAATAGTCATAAGTTCTCAACAATCACTATCTAGACTCAAGAAATAGGTTAAAAACAAATAACTCTGAACGTATGAGGAACTCAATGTTCTCTGTAAAAATATAAAAGAAAATTAAAAGGCAATTGGATGGACCATTGTAGACAGGGCGTTGTATAGAAATGCCCATGTACAACAGAAATTTAGATTGATGAAACAGAATAAAAAAATACAAATTGGACCAAATTATTTATAAGAATTTAATATATGGCAAAAGAGACACTAAAACAATGGGGAAAATAACATATTATTTAATAAATGATGGTGGGAAAATAGATTATCTATTTGGAAAACTTTTTTTTTAATTTGGACACCTGCCTCATATTAGGATAAAGTGTTTTGTTTTGTTTTAAACAATAAGAAAAACAAGGAGAGTCACAGATTTCTTATCAAGCCTGGGTAAGAATGATGAATTTACAGATCTTAAGCAATAAAAGACATTCAGAAGAAGATGCATGTATTTGATTATGTCAAAATGTAAACTTCAAAACAGTGAGGTATCATATAATGAAAGGGAAATAACAGGCTAAGAAAAGTAGCTGCAGTACTTACTTATGACAGAAAAGGGTTACCTTTTAATAATATCTAAATTATTTAAAATACTAAACCAAAAAGGTGACAAAATGAGACTTAACCAACGCGGGCGGGGGGGGGGGGGATCACTAATCTAATTTAGGCACGTGAGAGGAAGAGGAGACCCCAGTCAGTGCCCAGGTACATGGGAAGGTCCAGCCTCAGACACTACGAGAAATAGAAATTAAAACAATCACAAGGCACTACTTTACACCTCATGAGTTATCAATATTTTAAAACAATGTTAATATTCAATGCTGGGAAGAATATGAAAGTAGAACACTCACATAATGTTGATGGCAATGTGAATCACTACTCTTTTGAGAGAACAATTTGGCAGTTCTTATAAAATATAATAAAAGGGAGAAGTGAAGTCAGCAAGATGACAGAATTGTCGGTCCCAGGCTACACTACTCCCTCACAGAAAGTTCAACTAGCAACCATTCACAGACAGGAACACTTTGGTGGAAACATCCCAAATTGGAAATAGGCCTGAATCACCTGTGTGGTTCACAGAACAAAATAAAAAGCACATAAAAAGGGTAGAAGAAATGGTCTCGTTTTAACCGCATTCCCCTAAGTCGATAAAGTACCACACAGAAAGTGTTTCCCAGGAACAGCAGTTTCTACGGAGGGAAAAGAGAGCTGGAGGTGGACACCCAGTTTCCTGGCATTCCAAGATGCTTCCCAGGAAGCCCATTCCCATCTCACCTCAAAGGCAACACAGGGAAATGGCATGGCTGGACCATCTGGAGTCAGGTAGAAACAAAGCAAGGAGACAAAGTGGGAGCTCTGTGTACCTGCCAACAGTGGTGCCCAATCAGAGGTACCATCTAACTGCATATCACACCTGAAAAGCTGAGCTGATAACTCCCAGAAGTAAAAAGAAGTTCTACTTGGCTTGAATCCATAGATGGCCAGCCTCCAAAACCAGCCTTAGACCCTACCCTGGGGCTTTTAGACCCTATCCAGGCAGGAAAATTACTACCCCATTGAATTTCAGCAAAGAGCAGAGGCTAGATATGCCATACCCAGTAGTTTAAACAATGTTCAGCCCAGTCTCAAAGCCCACCCCAAGGACCCACATAGGCAGGAAGGCAAACGTGAACTATGCATTTCTATTAAAGTGTCAGCTCCCATCCATCCCTACCAGCAATTCCATCTAACCCTGGGACCCTTCCTGCAACCCTGTCCAACTGTTGAACTGAAATAGCAGTACCACGTGGCCAGGAAATCTACCCTGTGGCCCAGCCCAATCTGAGGCAATTGTAATGTCCATCTAGCAGCTCAGCCTGATTACTGAGTCCAGCTCGGATGCCCCACCTGAACTCAGAGCCAACACAGTAGCCCAGCCATCTAGAACACCCAGAAGCAAGCTCTGTCTGCCCATGGTCATTACCAGCTGTCCCATACAGAATCACAAGCTAGACTGAATAATGAATGTCTATTTCTGCCAAAGAATACCTGTAAAAGCCAGAAAAGATGGTTGTCTCTTCGAATGCATGGATACCAACACAATGACAGAAGATAACAGACTCAAAAAATCTTGACACTTCCAAAATAAACTAACAAAGCTCAAACAATGCACCCTAAAGAAAGAAAGACGTATTAAACGATAGACAAGGAATTCAGAATAATCCTCTTAAAGTTCAGTGAGCTACAAGAATTCAAAGACTAAAGAATAAAATAAAACTTGGAAAGCAATACATGAACAAAATTAAAGGTTTGACAAAGAAATAGAAACAATTTTTAAAACCTAAATAGAAATCCTAGAGATGAAGAATACAATAACTGAACTGAAAAAAAAATGCAACCAAAAGCTTCAACAGCATGCTCACTCAGGCTGAAGAAGGAATCAATGAGCTTGAAGATAAACATTTGAAATTATCCAATCAGAGGAACAAAAGGAAAAAAAGAGTAAGAAGGGATGAAAAAAACCTATGGGAATTATGGGACACCATCAAAGGACCTAATATACACATAACAGAAATTCAAGAAGCAGAAGAAAAAAAGCCTAGAAAGCATATTTAAAGAAATAATGACTGAAAACTTCCCTAATTTGGCAATAGATACCAGTATTCCCAAGTTACAGGAAGCACAGAGGTCTCTAATGAAATTCAACCCAAAGAGGAGGTCGCCAAGACAACATAATAATCAAACTATCAAAAATCAAATACAAAGAAAAAATCCTGAGAGTAGCAAGAGATTTAAAAAAATATCACATACAAAGAGGTACCAACATGACTATCAGCAGATTTCTCCACAGAAACAGGAGAGAGTGGGATAATACATTCAGATGGTTAATGGGGAAAAAAACCCTGATAATCAAGAATACTTCACCCAGAAAAGCTGTTTTTCAGAGATCATTGAGAAATAAAAACTTTCCCAGACATACAACAGCTAAGGGAATTCATCACTACTAGCCTGCCTCACAGGAATTCCTAAAGAGAGTTCTTTAAGTTGAAACAAAAGGCTGCTAATTATTAATATAAAAGTCATAAAAACACAAAACTCAATGGTATAAGTATTACACAGTCATGTTTAGAATACTCTAGGACTGAAATGGTGATGTGTAAAGTGATTGTATCTTTGATACAAATTTTAAAAGGAATTTAAAAGACAGAACTATTAATAACAACTATAATTAGAATAAATTATCAAGAAATATATAGGATTATGTAAATTTTGAAATCAAAAACATAAAATGAGGGGGATAAAAGTGTAGATGTGCTATATGCAATCAAAGTTAAGTTGTTATCAGCATGAAATGGACTATGTAAGTATAAAATTTCTATGCAAGCCTCATGGTAACAACAAAACAAAAATCTATAGTAGATGCACAAAACAAAAATAGAAAGCATACCATTACAGAAAACCATTAACCCACAAAGGAAGATACCAAGAGAGGAAGAAAGAAATAAAGTACCTACAAAACAACCAGAAAACAATTTAACAAAATGGTAGTAGTAAGTTCTTCCCTATCCATAATTACTATGGATGTAAATAGATTACATTCTCCAATAAAAAGACATAGAGTGACCAACTCTATGCTGCCCACAGGAGACTTGCCTCACTTTTAAGGATGTACATGGACTAAAAGTAAAGGGATGAAAAAAGATATTCCATGCAAATGGAAACTGAAAGAGAAAGAATAGCTATACTTACATCAGACAAAATAGACTTTAAGTCAAAAATTGTAAAAAGAAACAAGGGACATTAAATAATGATATAGGGGTCACTTCATCAAGATGCTTTAATAATTACAAATTTATACGCACTTAACATCAGAGCACCTAAATATATAAAGCAAATATTACAGGATCTGAAGGGAGGGACAGATTGCAATATAATAATAGTAGGGGATTTAAATACCCCACTTTCAATAATGGACAGATCATCCAGATGGAAAATTAATAAGGAAACACTGGAACAACACTTTAGAACAAGGAGATCTAATAAATATACAGAACATTCTATCTCACAGCAACAGAACATACATTCATCTTAAGCGCACACAGAACATTCTCCAGATAGATCAGATAGTAGGCCACAAGACAAGTCTTAGCACACTTAAGAAGACTGAAATCATAACACATACCTTTTCTGACCACAATGATATAAAACTAGAAACCAATAACGGAGAATTTTGAAAGAAAAATCACAAATACATGGAAAGTAAACAATATGCTCCTGGACAACCAATAGATAATAAATAACAACAAACAATAAAGAAATTACAGTGGAAGATGGCTGAATAGGAACAGCTCCAGCCTCCAGCTCCCAGCATGAGTGACACAGAAGATGGGCGATTTCTGCATTTTCAACTGAGGTACCCGGTTCATCTGACTGGGGCATGTCAGACAGTTGGCGCTGGTCCGTGGGTGCAGCCCGACCAGTGAGAGCTGAAGCAGGGCGAGGCATCGCCTCACCTGGGAAGCACAAGGGGGAAGGGAATTCCTTTTCCTAGCCAAAGGAAATCGAGACACACAACACCTGGAAAATTGGATAACTCCCACCCTAATATTGCGCTTTACCAAGGGTCTTAGCAAATGGCACACCAGGAGATTATATCCCACACCTGGTCCAGAGGGTTCCACGCCCACAGAGCCTCCCTCATTGCTAGCACAGCAGTCTGAGATCTACCTGCAAGGTGGCAGTGAGGCTGGGGGAGGGGTGCCCTCCATTGCTGAGGCTTAA
>NW_016814226.1:1108101-1111050 GCF_001698545.2 Rhinopithecus bieti
TATAAATCATGCTGCTATAAAGACACATGCACACGTATGTTTATTGCGGCACTATTCACAATAGCAAAGACTTGGAATCAACCCAAATGTCCATCAGTGACAGACTGGATTAAGAAAATGTGGCACATATACACCATGGAATACTATGCAGCCATAAAAAAGGATGAGTCCGTGTCCTTTGTAGGGACATGGATGCAGCTGGAAACCATCATTCTCAGCAAACTATTGCAAGAATAGAAAACCAAACACCTCATGTTCTCACTCATAGGTGGGAATTGAACAATGAGATCACTTGGACACAGGAAGGGGAACATCACACACTGGGTCCTATTGTGGGGAGGCGGGGACGGATAGCATTAGGAGATATACCTAATGTAAATGATGAGTTAATGGGCGCAGCACACCAACATGGCACATGTATACATATGTAACAAACCTGTACGTTGTGCACACGTACCCTAGAACTTCAAGTATAATCAAAAAACAAACAAACAAAAAAAAGAAATTACAGTGGAAATTTTAAAATATCTTAAGACAAACAAAAGTGGAAGCACAATATACTAAATTATGTGGGATGCAGCAAAAACAGTTCTAAGAGGAAAGTTTATACCAATAAATGCCTACACCAAACAAGAAGATCCCAAATAAACAACTGAAACTTATGCCTCAAGGAAATAGAAAAAAAAACAAACAAACTAAGCCAGTGAAGGAAAGAAATAATAAAGATCAAAGCAGAAATAAGATACCTAGAGACTAGAAAAACAAAAGACCAACAAAGGTAAGGGTTGCTTTTTTGAAAAGATAAACAAAAGAAACAAATCTTTACCTAGACTAAGATAAAAGGAAATGAAAGAGGAGATATTATAACTGATACCACAGAAATACAAAGGATCATATGAGACTATTATAACAATTATATGCCAAAAAATTGAATAACCTAGAATAAATGAAAAAACTAGACATATACAACCTTCCGAGACTGAATCATGAAGAAATAGAAAATATTTTTTAATTTCCAAATTGGCTCCAGGAACACTGGCTTCTGCCAAGCCCCAGAACACACCACCTGGGGCAGTCCTTGGATCCAGGGGCTTGCTCCTGGGAGGTTCCTCCCACAGTTCTTCCTGTGGCTGCTCCTCCTGCCTCTCACCTTTTCATAGAAGCCTTTCCAGAACACTGAATCAGAAGTAGTTCCTCTTTGTTATTCTCCATTGTAGTCCCCTGCTGATTCCTTCCAGCACGAATCACATTGCATATTCTAGCTCATTATTCATAGGTTTGCTTTGTACTGGTCTCCCCCACCAGCAGGCACAGTTCTTTGAGGGTAGCAATCATGTCTTTCTTATTCTCCAATGAGTCTTTGGTGTCCAGCACAGTGCCTGGTATATAATAATTGCTCAAGAATTATTTATTGACTGACTGGGCAAACATATGCAAAATTATAAAGAACCTAAAGGCCCAGATGGCAGTCAAACAGTTAAATAGTCTGATGTATAAAGTGCCCAAACAATTGATCATGATCCAATCAAACCAGCTCTTTTGAAAGTGCTGTTTGCTTTCTCTGGATGGAATGCCTTTTTCCAATGTGTCTGTATCAGAAACTCCTGTTTAGCCCTTGAAGGTTCATCTCAGTTCTGTTTACTATAAGAGGCATTGCTAACTTCCCAGCCAGCATGAACACATTAAAGGAGGCCTTTGGCAACACTGGACCTTCCTCCAGTCTGTGGAATAAATAAATAAGTAAAAAGACTGGAATAAATCTATCAACAAAATGATTTTAAATTCAGAGCTGAAGTGGAAACCAAGAAAGGGAAATCCATACGTATTAGGAGCAAGGAAGGACCCAAGCCAAGGACAGTAAGAACGTGAGCTGTTGCAACAAGAGCTCAAGGCTTTATCAAGCCCAGACAGAACCATATGTGTTAACAGCAACCCTGAAATCTAGTGTAGGCTCAAAGGGAACAGGGTTTTAATGCCCATTTGGGGTTAGAAAACTTGTGATTGTGCAAGACTGGGAGTAGATTTGGCATAGCAGTGAACCAAAATCGATCCTAGAAAAATAGCCAAAATGCAGCCAAGAGATAAAGACAAGAAAAATATAAAAGACAGCTTAAGAGACATGAAGAATGAAATGGGAAGACCCAATATTTACGTAATGTAATAGGAGTTCCAGAAGAAAAGACCAGTGAGAACGGGGTGGAGACAATATTCAAAGAATCATAGCTGAGAACGTTCAAGAACTCTGAAAAATACAAATTCTCAGATTGCAATAGCAGGAGTGTGGGAAGGTTAAATAGACATCTATACCAAGATACATGGCAGGGAAACTGTAAAGTCACCAAAAGAAACAAGACCTTAAATAAGAAATCACCTATAAGGGAATGACAGACAAACAGCAGAACCTCATAGCAACAGCAGAGGCCAGAAGACCGTGAAGAGCACCTGCGTGGTACTAAGAGGAGATAATTCTCAAACAAGAATTCTGTTCCCTGCTACATTAAAGAGTAGGGCAAAATGAAGATATTTCTGAAAACAAAGACTGAACTAAACACTCACAGGACCTTGCCAAAAGGATTACCAAAGGATATACCTCAGGAAACTGACTCCAGAAGAAAGGAGTGAGGTTTGTGAGGCAGTGCTGAGCAAACAAACGGTAATCATGGGAAAACCTAAACAGGTATAGTCAAAAACACAACAGTCGTGAATGCAGGTCCCATCAAAACAAGGTGGAAGCAAAGCCCACGTCAATGACAACATGGAAGGTGAAGGTGCTTTTTCATGCAAGACAGTAGAAATACTGATTAACTTCAGACTTTGTAAGTTTAGAACACAAGAGAATTTTAAGGAAAACCACTATAAGAATAGAAATAAAATATTTAAGTCTTAAAATGGTGGAAGGAAAAAAAAAAAGAGTGATAAAGTAAACTAAAAAAAAAAAAAAAAAAAAAA
>NW_016814226.1:1111331-1116374 GCF_001698545.2 Rhinopithecus bieti
AAAAAAAAAAAAAAAAAAAAAAAGAACGTTGGCCAGGCACAGTGGCTCACACCTGTAATCCCAGCACTTTGGGAGGCTGAGGTGGGCAGATCACCTGAGGTCAGGAGTTTGAGACGAGCCTGGCCAACATGGCGAAACCCTGTCTCTACTGAAAATCAAAAATTAGCTGGGCATGGTGGTACATGCCTGTAATCCCAGCTACCCGGTAGGCTGAGGCAGGAGAATCGCTTGAACCCAGGAGGCAGAGGCTATGGTGAGCTGAGATCACACCACTGCACTCCAGCTGGGTGACAGAGTGAGACTCTGTCTCAAAAAAAAAGGAAAACTTAGCCAACACCAAACAAGACAGACAAGGAATAAAGAAAAAAGAAGAAAGAGCAGAAGAAATAATAGTACAAAATAAGAGGCAGGGGGAAGAATTCAAACATATTAACCACAATGAATGAAAACAGACTAAACTTGACAGTCAAAAAAGCAAAGATGTTAGTTTTGGAATTTTTTAAAAAATAGATATATGCTATTTAATAAGAAATGCCTAAAATATCACAATAAAAGAGTAAAAAGTTGGAAAAAGATATACCTGACAAATACTAATTAAAATTGTTATAATTCAATAGCAGATAAGATAGACCACAAAAGGCATTCATAGGGATAAAAGGGCTATGATATAATAGTAAAGGGAACAGTTGACCAGGAAGATATGACAAATCTGTACTTCCAGATATGTGTACCACGAGAACGGTATCTAATACAGCAGTCATGACATTAGCACCTGAATGTTCACTCTGCTATGGTTTCCAGCAACCTATTCCACTGGGAATTCAGGGTGAATGCAAAAAAGAGACTCAGAAATCCCTAGGTCCCTGGATAGAACAAGTTATAAGAACACCTCAGCCCTGGCCACCCTCAACCCCCAAAACATGCATTCTATGCACCCATCATATTCTTCATAGATATCATCACTCTGGCAAGTCTTTCTGGCTTGGGACGATTTGTTATTTATTTCTTCATTTTTTGAGACAGAGTCTCACTGTGTCGCCCAGGCTGGGGTGCAGTGGCGTGATCTTAGCTCACTGCAACCTCCGCCTCCTGGGTTCAAGTGATTCTCCTGCCTCAGCTCAGCCTCCCAAGTAGCTGGGATTACAGGTGGCCCGCCACCATGCCCAGCTAATTTTTGTATTTTTAGTAGAGATGGGGTTTCGCCTTGTTGGCCAGGCTGGTCTCGAACTCCTGACCTCAGGTCATCTGCCTGCCTCGGCCTCCCAAAATGCTGGGATTACATGTATGAGCCACTGCGCCCAGCCTTATTTCTTCATTTTTAGCATCTACCACCATGTCTGATACAGAAAGGCACTCAACAAATGTTAGCTGAATGACATTGTATGCATTCATTACCATTATAATTTTGAAGACTATGAAGCCAATATGAAAAATGTCTATAATATGCATTTCTATTTTAAAAAACACAATATAAAACTGTGATGCACTCTGATTACAAATATGTAAAGATTATATTTGTGTGTGAATACAAAAATGGAAGAGAATGTGGAACAATGAAAATAGTAAATTTGTTAGGTAAGGAGGATGGTGACTATTTGCTTTTACTTTTTATTATTGCTATTAAATTATTATTTGCATAATTTTGAAAATGAGATAAGAAGAAATGGTCGCATAAATTTTAGCGATCCAAGAAAGTAATTCCTGAAAAATGTCACCATGTGTAGACAGAACAAAAGAGCTGTTTTCTGAGCCATGGAAATATTTACTCCTAGGGCCAAACTTTGCTTTCACTCTAAAAGCCACAGTATTCATACATGGTGATTCTCTCTGGACATATAGGGAGCTGGCAAGGAAAGTGGGGTGCTGCGGGGAATGGATCCAGCTGCTGTAGCTTCATGCTGCATTTTCCATCCCCTTGTCTCATGCCTCTCCTTTCTAGGAAAACCGCAGGGCACCTATCAATTACCCAGAGTTTGACAGGACAATCTTTCCATTAGCTTCTACTCTACTTCCCCCCAGAAAAGGTTCTCTGTCTTACCTGGACAGAAAACCAGGTAAAGAGAATATTCCTAACCTAGATTGTGGTCTACATATACCATTTCAAATTGAATAGAACAGGGATCCTTGGAGAAATGGCTCATGCCAGGTCCCAGGCAAGGGATGTACAAGAAGAGCCTGGAACATTTGTCATACAGGAAAGCAAGGAAGTTGTCAAAGACTACCCGGTCACATCAACAGGATGTTGGAACCAACATGAAAATGCTCCCACTGGCCAAGATGGAACAAACTGAGTATCAATATAACAGCTGTAATGAACTGAGACACAAATATATTTAAAGTCATGAGTCCATAATCATTATTAAGAAAAAATAATTTAAAAAAAAACACTCATTGTTCACTTTTGGAGGATGCTAGGGAACCAGTTCATTATTTTGGAAAGTAGGAAACGCACAGAAATAATCAAGGATATCCTGCCTTTCTTATACTAACTGTGTCTTGTTGTTACCAAATAGTTGGAGAGGGGAAGTTGTTATTACAGAAGTCCTCCAACTAGTAAGAGAAAAAGAAACGATAGATACAGAATGTCATCATTTTACGATCTCCAGTGAATGAATGGATCTAGGTATGATCAACAATGGTTGATAAGATCACGAAAAGAGAGACGGTCTATATATGTTTGCCACTACCTATGAAGTACTTCTCCCCCCCCCCCCCACACACACAATGAACATGGGTCTGTACATCTATATCTAACTATCAATTTAGGGTAGGGAGTTAGGGGAGGGAGACAGGGAACATGTTAAATGTCACTGCGGGTTACAAGCAGTCAAATCCAGATTGTAAGAAAGCCCCCATAATGAACAATCCAGATTACTTCTAAAATTAAGAAATGGAGAGGAGGGCTATAGTTCTAAAAAGAATTGTGATAAATCAACCAGTTGTAACTACAGACTTAATTTGGATCCCGACTTAAATAAATTTAAATTAGAAAACATGAGGCAAGCAGTTAGATTTGAACCTTGACTGGATATTTATTAATATGACTGATAACTCTATTAGATGTGAAAACTGTATTTTACCTTGTTTCTAAAAGAGTTCTTATTTTTTAGAGGGAGAGGGAAATATGCTATCTGGCATTTATTTCAGAAATATCTGGGGTTGAAGAAAATCAGCAGGAATACAAATGAGATAATTGGCCAAGATCTGACCACTGTTGAAGCTGGGTAGTGGGTACATTCGTGGATTCACTGTATTATTCTCTTTACTTCTGTATACGTTTTAAATTTTCAGTAATAAAAAGTCTAAAACATTAATAAAAAATAAACAAAGCTGTGCCTGATTCTTACGGTTGACGTTTGAGGAAAAAATGTCAAGGAAACAATGAGACTCTTACCTTTTCATTAACTGGATAAAAATTCTTCTTGGTATTTGGTATATAAAGGTGTCCAGGACAATCTTTAGATAATTAAAAGACACGTAGCCACTTTTACAGGGGTCCCCTGCACTGAGGGCCTTTTCAATCTTTTCATAGGACTTTGAAAGCTGTAATAAATTGAAATTAGAGTGTGACATTCATAAATATCAACTTCATGGAGCTATTCAACCATTTTATTTTACCAAAACCTCTTCACATTTTCTCTCCAAAACTGATCAAAAGGTTACTATGGCATGTACTGAACTTCAAATGTTTAATTGATGAGCTCACTACAAAACAGTTTTCCCAGTCACAGCTCCTCAAGTGACAAGGCAGACACGTTTCTCAGGGAAAAACAGCACATAGAAGAGCTCCACCTCAAATTTCAGAGCTAAAAATACTTGCTGGATCTGCCAGTTTGATACATCTTCCTTAATACACTTTCAAGCTTTTCCCTACTGTGAGCCCATGCTATGCTTCTCCTGATTAAGTCAGGCCAATCAAACCAAAAAGCTGCTAATATTGTATTAAAAATACAAGTAGCTTTTACAGTAAGGAAAATTATTAATGTAAGGACTGCATAAACAGAATATACACTGGACATTTCTTTAATCATTATTTTTTTAAATGAGGAATTACAAAGAACCTGGGTGAACGAGCTTGCTTATTGGGGCTTCTAAAATGCAGTAACGTAGGTTAACCACTGATTTTTATATGACTCAGAAAAATACTGTGAAGATTGGTTTTATTTCCAAAGGTTTTCCTGCTGTTTATTATTGAGTAATAACAATATTCTCCAGTATCTTCAACCATCCCACTTTGTCTGAATTCAATTTTTTCCTGCTAACTGGGATAAGAAGATAAACAAAATCACCAACAACTTGGTACAAAAGGTTACTTTCTTAAAGAGCTGCTGCAACATGGAAATGTGTGTACAAGAATCTCGATCCACTAAAGGAATAAGAAGCAGAATCACTAAATTTTCCTTAGTGTGTATAGGAATATTGGTATCTAAAGGGAAACATCTTTAATAAAAATATTTAGAGATCTAAGTTTATTAGAAAGGACCTAAGCTTCTTAGAAAGTTGCATAAAATTCACCCAAAGTGCAGCTAAATTTGTCCATTTCTCTTTCAGGGAGGTGGACTGCATCTGATACACTGCCTGGGGGAAGACTTGCAGAGAGAAGCAAGAGGCAAGGGCCTGGTGTGGAGCGGGGGCTCAGTGCAGTTACTGGATTGATAAAACCTTTTTTTTTTTTTTTTTTTTTTTTTTTTTTTTGAGACGGAGTCTCGCTCTGTCTCTCAGGCTGGAGTGCAGTGGCGCGATCTCCGCTCACTGCAAGCTCCGTCGCCTCCCAGGTTCACGCCATTCTCCTGCCTCAGCCTCCCGAGAAGCTGGGACTACAGGCGCCCGCCACCACGCCCGGCTAATTTTTTTGTATTTTAGTAGAGACGGGGTTTCACCGTCTTCGCCAGGATGGTCTCGATCTCCTGACCTCATGATCTGCCCGCCTCAGCCTCCCAAAGTGCTGGGATTTCAGGCGTGAGCCACCGTGCCCGGCCAATAAAACCCATTTTTAATGTCTTAATGACATTTGGCTTTCCATACTTTTTTTTTCTTCTGGAG
>NW_016814226.1:1116635-1168294 GCF_001698545.2 Rhinopithecus bieti
AAAACCCATTTTAATGTCTTAATGACATTTGGCTTTCCATACTTTTTTTTTCTTCTGGAGAGTGCTTCTGCAATGATCAAGAGTTTTAGAAAAAGGGTAAGGTATGAAACCGAAATACTGTCTTTGTGACAAATACAACTTTTTGGAAATTTTCATTGTTACTGTTTATATAGAAAGTACAAGCCTTTGTTTAAAAAATGCAAGCAATTCAGCAAAGTATAAAGAAGGAAATAAAAATACTTGGTAGTCTCACCTTCACATACCATCATATTCTTGATGGAAAAGCCAAGGGTACATCCATTTTCCATCTTCCTATGTTTAGTTTTTATAAATGTTTCCTTGATCTTAAATCTAAATGAGGTCCCTATTGTTATTCTCTCTCATAACACCCTGGTCTTTTTCATCATTCCACTAAAATACATTGTATTCATGACTTTTTACTTGTTTAATAACTCTCTCCCTGATATAAGGTAATGTGATCTCTATACAAGCAGAGATCGTATCTGTTTTGTTCACAAATAATTATCCAGAATGAAGCACAGTATTGGCATGTGGTCGGTACTCAATAAATATTTATTAAAAGTGGATATATTTTATCAAAAGTTATAAAAGTTATAAAATATAAAAGCTGTTCATCACATTAGTAAAAGTGAAATAAACAAACAAAATTATAGCTGAGATAGCATTTCATCTGTATCAGACTGGCAGAAATATACAAGCTTAGCAGTATCAAGTGCTGGGGGAACGTGGAACGGCAGGAGTGCTCATGTGCTTCTGGCGGGAGTGTAAATCAATATGGTGGCAAGCAATAGGATACCGTCCATTGAGCCTGAGGGGCGTGTTCTCTACCACCCAGCTCACAACTCCACTCCTAGGTGTAATTCCCAGAGAAGCCTTGGCACCTGTGGACCAGAAGCTAAGCTTACAACCACTTATGGTGGCACTGTTTGGATTGGCATACAACAGGAAGCAATCCAAATATCCATCCATAGGGAGAATGTACAACTTATAAAATATTTAGGTAAGGGAAACTGTACAGCAGTGAAAATGATAACACAGCTATACCCATAATATGAGTGAATCTCATCCTGAGTACAAACAGGATGAAAATAAATGGTTTTGCAACTATGCCAACATATGATGGGAAAAAGAGAAAGAAGGGTCAGGCAAAGACAAAGAACCCAGAATGGAAGAAGACAGAATATGAAAGAATATGAACACATCCCCTGCAAAAATTTCATGTCACAAAAAGCAGCTAAATTAGAAAATCAATTAATTAAAAGCAAATCTTGAAAATGATAAAATAGCTTTTTAGAAATTTTCATTGAGAAGAGAAGGAATATTTCAAAGCTAAGAAAATAGAAAACAAAAATAGCACCATTACAGGAACTAATAAATTAGACACAGCAAGAATAAGAGGCAAGGATGAGATTTAAATTAGTATTAAAGGAGTGCTGTGGAAGAATCTCAATGAAGCAGAGGAAAGGGACAAAAGAATTCAATCAACTTGAGAGAAGATGACAGCTATCAAGGAGAGGCAAAGATGATCCAATATAAGGATAACAGGGACTACTGTGGAAGGAAGGAAGAAGGAGGAAGGGAGAGAGAGGAGATGATTTTAGTACTACGGCACAGTATCCATTGCTTGCCACCACATTGATTTTCCTGAAACAAAGGAAGAACTGAATCTGTACATCACACTGTGTTCCAGGAAACTTTGTCAAAATGCTCCACGCCGAGATATAGCTTCGTTTTGCTTTGTTAATTTCAAGGATCAAGAAAAAAAAAAAAAAAAGCTTCAAGAATCCAGGTAAAAAAAGAAATCACCTACCAGGGGGAAAGAAAGCTGGTTGACCCCAGGTTATTTTCACAGCAACAACCAATGCTGGAAGACAATGGAAAAAATATTTACAACATTACAAGGAAAAGAAAGCATGATGGAAGGATTATAGCCAGCCAACTTGCTGTTCAAGTATAAAAGCAAAAGGCACATAGTTTCAACTATGAAAAAAACAAAGGGAATAAGGCACCCATGGGCCTTTCTTAAGGAAATTACTTGACAATGAAATCCAGCCAACCAAAAAATAAATCAAAATAAAGGACTCTGAGAGGGATAAACTGTGATCAGTGCTGCACTGTCGTGATGCACATTAAATTCATGCAAATATCAAACAAAGTCAAAACAACAGGGGGAATGATGGCAACGGAACAGAATAGAAATATTATAAACTCAGCTAAGGACAAACTATAAAGAGCAAAAATGGTGGGTGGGAGGGAGGCGTAGGAAGAAACCAGTGCCCGTCACTTCGAGTTTCCTAGCAGAAAGCCGGCCCATACTGTCTGAAATGGAAACATCCTTCAAAACATAGTTCCTCCAGCTCTTCATAGCTTTTTAAATCCCTTTTCTCGCCTCAAAGTCCCTTTGGGGACCTCACCTCAAAGTCCCTTTGGGGACCTCATATGTCTTGCGGGAACGAAATGCTCACCCAGAGATCAGAAGTGTCTCTGCTTTCCCTTGAGGACAGCGTTGCAGGGTTAAGGGCAGGGACTGGATATGCCTGCACTGCGTGGGCTGTTTACACTCAGCCCCAGGACTCAGCTGGACTCATTTAACCTATTCATGCCTCAGTGTCCTCAGCTGGGATGCTCACAGTGCACTCGCTGCTCATGGGGCTGCTGTGAAGGCTGAACAGACCACCAGGAAAGCACAGGCAACATCCCAGAAAAGAGTTAATTATGATGGTGACGGTCACATTTCCTTTTCTTCTGGGAAATTTAAATTAAATACGTTTTATTTTTAAAAAGGAGTATGATCCTCTTCTTATAAAATTATTTCTATCTATGTCTCCACCTACCCACTGATGCAGCCGTCCCTCCATACACGAATAAAGAGAGGTCCAGAATTATGTTCACCAAATGTTGCCTTTGATTCTTTCTGGGTGGTAGATTGTGAATAGTTTATTACTTTCTTCTTTGTACTTTTTAGAATTGCTTACATTTTTTTTTTGCAATGGTCATGTTTTTATGAAAACAAGAAAGTCATTAACAACAACTAGAGAAAACAAATTTAACCAAATTACCCACAAATATGACAGTGCTCACTTCTCCAACAATCTTATCGACACTGGCCTTGTGAGTTCTTCCTGCATTGACATCCATCTATTGAACATTTATATTAATAATATGTAAAAGTTTTATGAATGTTGGGAATTATTCATCTGTCATTTATGTTGCACATATTGTGCCAAGTTTATCATATGTTTATACAAAGTTTTGCTGTATAAAGGATTTTTCATTTTCTGAAGTTAAATTTTATCAGTCTTTTCTTTAAGGCTTTTGGGCTTTACTTCATGCTTACAAGAGATTCTAAATTTCAAGATTAACAAATGTTTACCCACATTACTTATATTTAAATCGTTGATGAGGATAGAATTTATTTTTGGTGAAGAGTGGAAGGTTATAAGATTCGTTCCCCAAAATGGCTGGATAGCAAATTATCTCAATAATAATTACCAAATAAGCCTCTCTCACTACACTTTATTGAAATGCTTCACATCGCAGGCTAAGTTCACATATAAAGAGTGGTTCATTAGCCAACTATCCTTTTAAATCCATTTGAATGTCCATTGCTGCACGAATGCCATATTGTCTTAATTATTATGCCTTAATAAAATAATTTATATGTGTAGAATAAGTCCTCTATTATAATTTTTCAAAAGAAAAAATATACATCCTAATATAGGAAGAACGGGCATTAATACTAAATCTTCCAATCCAAGAATCAGAAAAGACCTCTTCACTTATTCATGTTTTCCTTTACGTTACTCAATAAAGTTGCATTATTTCTTTATATGTCTTATTAGAGTTAGTATGTGAGTAGCACAAAGGATGTACTTAAAAATTAATTTCACATCACCATCACTATTATCGATGATCAATGTGTTGCTGTTATTGGGAGGTAAGAGGGGTCTCAGTATTGGGGGAGACATAGGTGGGATCGAAACAAATTTTAGAAATAATGTGTAAACCTAATAGTTTTCCATATTGTCTACTTTGCTGTGTTTATTCTGTAGGTAACCGTGGCTTAGGAAAACATCTTACTTCTAGACAAAAGTTCCTCTCAATTTCATCCAAGGAGTAGTTTCTCCAGGTATCTTCAGATGATGCAGAACTGAGCAAACGCTCCTTTTTGGAATTTTTGGCTTGTTGATTCTCCAATGAGACCACTATTGAAACAAAATAGCTTTAGCTTATCAACACTGTCAAAGGTTAAACATTTAAATATTGTTACATTTTAATCATTATCTGTTTGGTAAAAAAGTAAGGCTTGAATAAACCAAGAAAATGATGAACCATCTGATTAATGGTGTTGAAATAACTGGCTAAACATTTTGGAAAAACTGAAAGTAATCATCCACTCACTATCTTACTCTAGGATAAACACTAGATAGAGTGAAATGTACACTAAATAGAATAATAAAACCATAAAAATAGAAGAAAATTAAGATGACTATTACATACTACATAATCTTTGTGTGAGAAAGCCTTGCCAAGGAAAACACTAAAGCCAGAATTTATTTAAATAAAGAATAAGTCTGACAACATAAATACTTGATTTTTGTTTGGTTAAAAAAGAAGCCACAAGTTAACGTGAAAAAATAATGAGTGGAGAAGAACTATTGTAAATATCCATGAGAAATACAGGTTAATTTTCATAATATATGAGTGGCTCTTATGAATCAATAAAATAAACATCCAATAGAACAGGAGACTAAGGTTATAGACAGATAATTCACATAAAAGAATTTTAAAGCATCCAATAAATATATGGACTACTCAAGCTCACTGATAATTTTTAAAGTCTAATTAAAACAAGTTAACATTTTTTTTCTACTTGTCAAATAGGCAAGGAGTAAAGGGAATAATAAGAACCAGTTCTGGCTTGTGTATAAAAACTTGGTACTTGAATATGCTTAAATCCTTTCTAGAGCTTTGTACTCATAGAATAATAGGGCCACTCACCGAATTCACATGGATAAGGATATTTTCTGCACTTTTCTTTATAAGAGAAAAAAATGAAACAATCTAAATGCCCATTCATAGAAGATGAATTTTATAAATGAATGGTTCATCAAGACTATGAAATACTATACAGACTTTAAAAACAAAGATACATGTCTAAATTAACAGATGTGGGAAATGTTCTTTGCTATATATTGCCTCATGATTTTAAAGGAATAATTAGCATAATTTCATTTTAACACTTACGTTGTATATCTTTCTATCCATCCATCCATCCATCCATCCATCCATCCATCCATCCATCCATGTAAGCATCAGAAACAAAATCTGAGAGGATACTACACGAAAAAGAATACAGTGGTAGGATTCAGGTAGTAGAATTATATGGGATTGTTATTTAGTGTTTTGTTTTCTGGCTTTTTTGAAACAAGCATGTATTATTTTTATAACAAAAGAGAATGAAATAAATCTAAAATATAGCCATTTTCTTTCTCAAAGTTGACTGCAAAGAATCACAAACCGTTTCCCAGATTTATTTCCTAAAATGTCTGCAAATATGCTTCAGCCAAATTAAGCACACTTAATTCAGCTGCAGTTAACAAACTGCCAGTCATCTGGAATTCTATTTCCTAGCTCCAAAAAAGAGAAAGGGGAGGAAAAAAAAATCCCTCTATACAATAAAAGACAAAGCTGATCTTTAGAACTTGGTCATGGCCAGGCATAGTGGCTTATGCCTGTAATCTCAGCACTTTGGGAGGCCAAGCCCGGCAGATCACCTGAGGTCAGGAGTTTGAGACCAACCTGGCCAACATGGTGAAACCCCGTTTCTACTGAAAATACAAAAATGAGCTGGGCATGGCGGCACACTCCTATAGTCCCAGCTACTCGGGAGGCTGAGTCAGGAGGACTGCTTGAACCTGGAAGGCGGAGGTTGCAGTGAGCTGAGATCATGCCACTGCACTCTAGCCTGGTGACAGAGAGAGGCTCCATCTCAAATAATAGCAATAATAATAATAATAACTTAATAACAACAAATTTGGTCTTGGTCTGGAATTCTATAGCCACAGTGGGCTTGGGCATTTGAAACCTGGGGTCTCAGGACATTCGAGCTGTGACGGCCCTCGCTGAAAGATGAGGAAGCCGTGTCACAGAAGCGGGACCTGAAGTGGTCCAGCACACAGAGGCCTCCAGCCCCTCTTGGACACATCCTGTTCTCAGTCCACCTGTAATACTGGTGCTCTCATGGCACATCTCAGGAAGCCCACTGGGGCTCTGTTTAAACAACACGTCTGGATCGGAAGGGTGGAGAAGGGGTTAGGGTATGAGGCCTGCCCTGGGGAGCTCCTGGCTCGCGGGTCTGTGCACATGCCCTGTGGCTGCTCTCACGGGCTGACAGCACTGACTGACAGCACTCAGTACGGTGTATTCAGTGATGCCTCTCTCACCACAATTCTACCAGCTTTCATTCTCCAGGGCAGCTTGATAATGCCTGCAACTTTCTGGTTTTCTCAAAATTTCCTCTGAAGGATGATGCTACCTGATGTGAAACTGGGTAGAGAAGCAATCCAAAGCTTACAGTGTGGTTTACGTTCACTGCAGGCGAAAGGAAATCTGCTCCCCAGCATCTTTCTTCACGTGTGCCCAAATAGATGGTGCTTTTCATGAGCAAGATAGTGGTGGCTTATTGAGAACACAAATGGAACCAAAACAGAAGTTCGCAAAATTAATAGAGTACATTGTTCCATATTTAGAAAAGCCAGAGATAAAAGGTTGCTGCAAATATATGAACTAGCGACTCTCTTATAGAGGTGAAAACAGCATCAAACCTCTAACCAGCTCTTGGTAATTTGTTCTTATATAACATATTTCCCCCCAAAAAATTTGCTGACTGGCTTTGCCACTTACTAGCTATGCAATGGTGTGCTTTTGTTTCCTTATTTGCAAGAAGAGATAGAAAACAGTACCTTTGTCATGGAATTGCTACCTGGATTAGATGAGCTGATAGAGGTACATGCCTGGCACTTGGTAGATATTCAGTATGTATTAGCTACGTATTGATTCATAATACTGTTTCAATGATAGGAGTCATGGAAGAGCAGTATCAATCAGAGTCAGAAAACTCAGAACTTAGATGACAGAAATCAGGAGCATATTACAAAAACGTTATGTCAGGTATAAAACGTTGTATTATTAACTAATAGTCACCATGAAATTTGCTAAGAGAATAGATGTTAAGTGTTCTCACTACACACACAAAAAGATATCCATGTGAGGTGATGGAGGTGTTAACTAATTTATTATAATAAACATTTCATAATGTATATGAACATCAAATCATCACATTGTATATCTTAAATATATACAATTTTAACTCGTCAATTATATCTCAATAAAGCTGAAAAAAATCATTTCAGAAACGAAGACTAGGCTGGGCTGAAGGAAAGGAAAGGAAAAAGGAAAGGAAAGGAGACTAAGCTAGGCACAGTGGCTTACACATGTAATCCCAGCACTTTGAGAGACCGAGGCAGGAAGCCAGGAGTTCAAGACCAGCATGGGCAACAAAGCAGAACCTGTCTCTACAAAAGATTTAAAAAAAAAAATTAGCCAGGCACAGTAGCATGTACCTGTGGTCCAAGCTACTAGGGAGGCTGAGGCAGGAGAACTGCTTGAGCCCAGGAGTTCAAAGCTGCAGTGAGCTATGATCATACCATTGCACTCCAGCCTGGGTGACAGAGCAAGACCCTGTCTCTAAAAATAAAATAAAGTAAGAAATGAAGACTAAACTAAAAGAAACACAAGAGCAAATAAACAGAATAGTAATAGAAGGTGAAATAAAAGTTATATCATGGAAGGAAACAAAGAAGGGAGAGAGGGAGGAAAAGAGAGAGGAAGGGAGGGAGGAAGAAAGTAAGAAAAAAGGGAGGAAGAAGGACTTGTGAGGAAGTTATGGTATAGAAGAGAAGAGAGGGGGAAAAAAGATCCTATCTTTTGGATGGGGTATCCAAAAGATCCAATACACATGATATGAATCACTGAGAAGAAAACCAAACAATGGAATGGAAAAAATACTAAAAATCACAATTCAGGAAATTAAAGAGGAAGTCCTAGCCAGAGGAATCAGGCAAGAGAAAGACAGAAAAGGCACCCACATAGGAAAAGAAGAAGTCAAACTATCTCTCTTTGCTGACAATATGATTCTATATCTAGAAAACCCTAAAGACTCTGCCAAAAGTCTCCTAGAACTGATAAATCATTTTAGCAAGGTTTCAGTACACAAAATCAATGTACAAAAATCAGTCGCATTTCTATACATCAGTATTGTCCAGACTGAGAGTCAAATCAAGAATACAATCCCATGTACAATAGCCACAAAGAAAATAAAATACCTGAGAACACAGCTAACCAAAGAGGTGAAAGATCTCTACAAGGAGAAGGACAAAACACGCTGAAAGAAATTAGGGATGACACAAATAAGTGGAAAAATAGTCTATGCTTATGGATTGAAAGAATCAATATCATTAAAATGGCCATACTGCCCAAAGCAATTAACAGATTCCATGCAATTCCAATCTAGCTACCAACGTCACTCTTCAAGAATTAGAAAAAGCTATCCTAAAATTCATATGGAACAACAAACAAAACAAAACCCAAAGCCCAAATAACCAAAGCAATCCTAAGCAAAAAGAACAAAGCTGAAGGCATCACTCTACCCAACTTCAAACTACACTATAAGACTATAGAAACCAAAACAGCATGATACTGGTACAAAAATAGACACATAGGCAAATGGAACAGAATAGGAAATTCAGAAATAAAGTCACCCACTTAAAACATCTGATCTTTGACAAGGCAGACAAAAATAACCAATGGAGAAAGTTCTCCCTATTAAATAAATAGTACTGGGATAACAGGCTATCCAGATGCAGAAGAATGAATCTGGACCCTTACCTTTCACCATATATAAAAATTAACTCAAGATGGATGAAAGAATTAAATGCAAGACCTCAAACTATAAAATCTAGAAGAAAACTGGGAAATACCCTTCTCAACATCAACCCTGGCAAAGACTTTTGGCTAAGTCCCCAAAAGCAATTGCAACAAAATAAAATTGATAAGCGGGACCTTCTTAAACTAAAGAACTTTTCTGCACAGCAAAAGAAACTTATCAATAAACAGACAACCTACAGAATGGGAGAAAATATTTGAAAAGTATACATCTGACAAAGTCCTAATATCTAAAATCTATAAAGAATTTAAACACAATATCAACAAGCAGAAAACAAATAGCCCCACTGAAAAATGGGCAGAGGACATGAACAGACACTTCTCAAAAGAAGAAGACATACACATGGCCAACAAACATATGAAAAAATGCTTATAATCGCTAATCATCAGAGAAATGCAAATTGAAGCCACAATGAGATACCATCTTACACCAATCAGATTGGCTATTATTAAAAGTCAAAAGGTGGGGCGTGGTGGCTCACGCCTGTAATCCCAGCACTTTGGGAGGCCGAGGTGGGCAGATCATGAGGTCAAGAGATCGAGACCATCCTGGTCAACATGGTGAAACCCCATCTCTACTTAAAAAAAAAAAAAAAAAAAAAAAAACTAAAATTAGCTAGGCATGGTGGCGTGCCCTGTTAGTCCCACCACTGGGGAATAAGGCAGGAGAATCGTTGACCCGGAGGCAGAGGTTGCAGTTAGCCAGGATTGCCACCACTACACTCCAGCCTGCGAGACTCGTCTCAAAAAAAAAAAAAAAAAAAAAAGTCAAAAACAACAGAGATGCTGGCAAGGCAGAGAAAAAGGGGACTTTAGGCATGGTTGGTGCGGATTGTGATCCAGTCAGCTACTGTGGAAGCAGTTGGAGATTTCTCAAGAATTTAAAGCGACTACTATTCAACCCAGTAATCCAATACGGGCATATATATCTAGTGGAAATGATATTATGCCAACAAGCACATGCACTCATATGTTCATTGTTCATTCACCAGAGGCAAAGAATAGAATCAACATAGGCGCCCATCAGTGGTGGATGGATAAAGAAAATGTGATATGGATTACCACAGAATCTACACAGCCATAAAAAAGAATAAAATCATTCCTTGCAGCAACATGCATGAGTGCGACGCCATTAATTCAAGCAAACTAACTCGATGACAGAAAAACTAAACATGCATGTTCTCCACTTATATAGTGGGAGCTTAACATTGAATACCATGGATATAAGCATGGGAATAACAAACAGGCAGGGCTTACTGTGAGGAGGAGAAAGGAGGGGTGTGGATTGAAAAACTACCTATTGGGTGCTATGCTCACTACCTGGGTGCCGAATATACGTGTGTAACCAAATCCGTACACGTACCCTGTATCTAAAAGTGGAATTTTTTTAAAAAGGAGACTCAGATGAAAACCTAGATAGTCAGAAGTACTCAGGGACTCAACCATAAGTACTTATATAATGACATCTCTAGCAATGTATTGGGGTTTACATTTTCTTTTATTACAGGGCATCCAGACAAAAAGATCAAATTATGAATAAGGAACAAATCTGATTGTCATCAACTCTCTCCACAAAGTATATCATCAGACAATGGATAAGATTCTAGAAGTACTTAAGGAAGACAATTTGAGGCAGATCTTACATCGCAGAAAAATGAAATTTTTCTTCTTTTTTTTTTTTTTTTTTGAGACAGAGTCTTGTTCTGTCTCCCAGGCTGGAGTGAAGTGGCATGATCTGGGCTCATGGCAACCTCCACCTCCTGGGTTCAAGAGATTCTCCTGCCTCAGCCTCCTGAATTACAGGCATGCACCATCACGCCTGGCTAATTTTTGTATTTTCAGTAGAGACGGGGTTTCGCCATGTTGTCCAGGCAGGTTTCAAACTCCTGGGCTGAAGCCATCTGGCCACTTTGGCCTCCCACAATGCTGGGATTACAGGTATGATCCACTGCACTTGGCCTGGATTTTTCAAGTATTAAGGCCATAGACAAACACAATTATGTAAGAAATCAAAGAATATCGTTTCCATGGTGATTTGCTGAGGAATCTACTAAAAAATATGATTCAAATAACCAAAATGACTGGAAAGACAAACGTAAGAGAGAGAGAAGCAACTGAACAAATACGATCGAGGAAGCTGGGTTAGTGAGATAGAAGGATCAACTGCTTCATGACTTCAGAAGGAATTAGAAGATAAATCCAAACCTAGAAACGACCTTTGCACTGCTCTGGACAGCACCACAGGCAACCTTTGGAGATACTGTGAGTTCTGTTCTAGAGCACTATGGTAAAGTGAATAAAACAAAAAAGTAGTGTGAATGTTCTGGCTTCCCAATGCAGATGAAAGTTATGTTTACATGATACTGTAGTGTCTATTAAGTGTAATATCTTATGTCTGAAAAAAACAATGTACATGCCTTAATTTTAAAATATGGTGAAAAAATGCTGATCATCATCTGAGCCTTCAGTGAGTCATAATCTTTTTCTTGGTAGAGAGTCTTGTCTTGATGTTAACGGCTGCTGACTGATCAGGGTGATGGTTGCTGAAGATGGGGTGGCTGTGGCAGTTTTTTGCGATTTTTTGTTTGTTTGTTTGTTTTTAGAGACAGGCTCTTGCTCTGTCACCCAGGCTGGAGTGCAGTGGTGCCATCACAGCTCACTGCAGCCTCGAACCCTTGGGCTCAAGTGATCTTCCTGCCTCTGCCTCCTGAGTAGCTGGGACTGCAGGCATGAACCACCATGCCCAACTAATTTTTTTTGTTGTTATTTTTTGTGGATACAGGGTCTTGCTGTGTTGCCCAGGCTGGTCTCAAACTCCTGACCTCAAGCAATCCTCCCACCTCACCCTTCCAAAGTACTGGGATTATAGGCATGAGCCGCTGGACATTTTAAAAAATAAGAGAACAGTAAAGTTTGCCGCATCAATAGACTCTTTCTTTCATGAAAGGTTTCTCTGTAACAAGCGATGCTGTTTGACAGCATTTTAGTCACAACAGAATTTCTTTCAAAATTGGAGTCAATCCTCTCAAACTCTGCTGCTGCTTTATCAACTAAGATCATGTAATATTCTAAACCTTTTGTTGTCATTTTAACAATGTTCAGAGCATCTTTACCAGGAGTTGATTTCATCTCAAGAAACCACTTATTTTGCTCATCCATAAGAAACAACTCGTCCCTTAAAGTTTGATCAAAAGATTACAGCAATATAGTCACATTCTTCAGGCTTCACTTTTAATTCTAGTTCTCTTGCTATTTCCACTACATATGCAGTTACTTCCTCCACTGAAGTCCTGAACCCCTTAAAGTCACCCATCAGGGTTGGAATAAACTTCGTCCAAATTCCTATTCATGTTGATATTTTGACCTCATCCTATGAATCAGAAATGTTCTAATGGCATCTAAAATGGTGAACCTCTTCCAAAAAGTTTTCAATATTCTTCTTAGATTCATCAGAGGAATCACTATTTATAACAGCTGTAGACTTACAAAATGCATTTCTTAAATAATAGGACTTGAAAGTTGAAACTAGTCCTTGATCCATGGGCTGCAGAATGGATATTGTGTTAGCAGGCATGTAAACAACATTAATCTCCTTGTACATCTCCATCGGATCTCTTGGGTGACCAGGTGCATTATTAATGAACAGTAATACTTTGAAAGGAATCTTTTTTGAGCAGTAGGTCTCAATAGTGAGCTTAAAATATTCAGTAAATCATGCAGTAAGCAGATGTGCTGCCATCTAGGCTTTGCTGTTCCATTTACAGAGCACAGGCAGAGTAAAATTAGCATCATTCCTAACAGCCCTAGAATTTTCAGAATGGTAAATGAGCACTGGCTTCAACCTAAAGTCATTAGCTGCATTAGCCCCTCCCAAGAGGGTCATCCTGTTCTTTGAGGCTTTGAAGCCAGGCATTGACTACTCTGTAGCTCAAGAAAGTCCTAACTAGCATCTTCTTCCAATATGAAGCTATTTTGTTTAAAATCTGCTGTTTAGCACAGCCACCACCTTCATCAGTGATCTCAACTAAGTCTTCTGGATAACTTGCTGCAGCTTCTCCATCAGCACTTGCTGCTTCATCTTGGACTTTTATGTTATGGAGACAGCGTCTTTCCTTCAACCTCATGAACCAACCTCTGTTAGATTCCAACTTTTCTTCTACAGCTTCCTCATCTCTCTCAGCCTTTATAAAATTAAAGACAGCTAGGGCCTTGCTTCGGATTAGGCATTGGTGTAAGGGAATGTTGTGGCTGCTTTGGTCTTCAATACAGACCACTCAAACCTTCTCCATATCAGCAATAAGGCTGTTTCACCTTCTTAATATTCATGTGTTCACTGGAGTACCACTTTAAATTTCCTTCAAGAACTTTTTATTTGCATCTACAACTTGGCTGATTGTTTGGCACAAGAAGCCTACCTTTTGACCTATCTTGGCTTTCGTCATTCCTTCCTTACCAAGCTTAGTCATTTCCAGCTTTTGACTTAAACTGAGTTCCTGTCACTCGAACACTTATAGACAATTGTAGGGCTGTTAACTGGCATACTTTTAATATTGTTGAGTAGCAGGGAATAGGGAGACCTGAGGGGAATGAGAGAGCTGGGGAATGGCCAGTTGGTGGAGCAGTCAGAACACACACAGATATGCCTGTATTTTCTTCTTTGTTTGGTTGATACCCCGGGGCCTGTCTGGATTCATTGGTTTTTTGGCTTTTTCTAAACAAGTTAGTAAGGGAGGAATTCAAAGTAGCCAATCCCTGGTTCAAATAAAACTATTTCCATCACAATCCAACTGTCTTAGCCCATTTTGCCTTGCGGTAACAGAATATCTGATACAAGGAATATCTCTTACAGAATATTTCTTACAAGGAAAGAGGTTTATTTAGCTCATGGTTCCAGTTCACGATTGGACAGCCACATCTGGTGACTTCTGATGAGGGCCTTGTGCTGTGTCAAAACATGGTGGAGAAAAAGAACAGGAACAGTCCCCAAAGGCAATGGGCAACCCTGCCCTGTGGTGTTGCTAAGCTTAGCCTATGACTCCACTCTGATGGGTTGGAGCTGCACACTGTTGTCTACAGCTTCTCCACATGGACAATGCATGCTGCTGGTGGCTAGAGTTCTGGAGTCTTGAGGCTTGCTCTAGCTCTGACCCCCCATCTCCACTCAGCATTGCCCTAGTAGGGGCTCTCAGCAGTGACTTCACTCCTGCAGCAACTGTCTGCCTGTGTCCTCAGCCTTTCTGGTACATCCTCTAAGAGCTATCGGAAAGGCAGAGCCCACTATGCTGCTACAGCTCTTACCTTCGACACACCTGCAGGATTAGCACCTCATAGATAGTGTCAAGGCTTACTGCTTGCACCTTCCAGAGCTATGGCATAAGCCACATCTGGGCCCACTTGAGCCACAGTGTGCTGCCACCAAGCTTTACAGCTTGTACTTTTCAGAGAGGCACCTAACCCACAGCTGGGGCCAAGGAGCCCGGCACCAGAATGTGGGGGGCAGAGTCCAGAGGTGGCCCTGGGCAGCAAGCCCATCGAGTAGGCTTTTTAGGGTAATTGTCAAAAAACATTCTGCCTTCCTACAGCTTTGGATCTGTGATGGGAGGGTCCTTTCTATTTATGCTAATCTGTTTAACAGTGAGTCACTCAGCCACATCCTTATTTTGTTCTCATCAACATGCTTTTTCATCCTGCATGTGGCCAGGCTGCACTTCCTTCAGGATTGTAAGTTTTATCTTTGTCATCCCTTTGCTTCCAAATCTCACTGCAAGTGGCCAAAAGTAACCATGCAGCGGCACCTTGAACACTTTGCTGCTTAGAAATTTCTTTCACCAGATATCCTAGTTCAGCACTCTCAAGCTCAGCCTGTCACAGCACCCTATGGCATGGATACAATGCAGTCAAGTTTGTAAATGTATAACAAGGACGGCCTTTACTTTAGTTTCCAGTACTTTGTCCCTCATTTCCATCTCAGACCTTGTCAGAATGGTCTTTACTGTCCATATTTCTTTTTTTTTTTCTTTTCCTTTTTTTTTTTTTAGAGGGAGTCTCGCTCTGTCTCCTAGGCTGGAGTGCAGTAACACCATCTTGGCTCACTGCAACCTCTGCCTCCTGGGTTCAAGTGATTCTCCTGCCTCAGCTTCCCAAGTAGCTGGGATTACAGGCACACGCCACCACGCATGGCTAATTTTTTTTATATTTTTAGTAGAGATGGGGTTTCACCACGTTGGCCAGGTCAAACTCCTGACCTCAAATGATCTGCCTGCCTTGGCCTCCCAAAGTGCTAGGATTACAGGCATGAGCCACTGTGCCCCGCCTACCATCCATATTTCTATCAACATTCTGGTCACAACCACTTAAGTAATCTCTTAAAAGCTCTAGACTTTTTCTTGTCTTCACTTCTTCTAAGCCCTCACCAGAATCACCCATAATGCTTTGCTCAAGGTAATCTAGGCCTTTTCTAGCCTGCTCCTCCAAATACTTCCAGCCTTTGCCAATTACCTAGTTCCAAAGTTGCTTCCACATTCCCAGTTATCTGTATGGCAACAACCCCACTTCTCTGTATCAATTTTCTATCTTAGTCCTTTTTATGTTGCTATAACTACATACCTGAGACTAAGTAATTTACAAAGAAATCTATTTCTTACAGTTCTGGAAGCTGGAAAGTCCAAGGTCAATGGACCGCACCTGGCTGGCTTCTGAGGTCCTCATGCTGTGTTGTAACATGGAAGAAAGCATCACAGGGCGAGAGAGGCACGTTGAGAGCCAAACTGGCTTTTTTTTCTTTTTTCTTTTTTGAGACAGTCTTGCTCTGTCACCCAGGCTGGAGTACAGTGGTGCGATCTCAGTTTACTGTAAGCCCCGCCTCCCGGGTTCACGCCATTCTCCTGCCTCAGCCTCCCAAGTAGCCAGGACTACAGGCGCCCATCACCACACCCAGCTAATTTTTTTGTAGTTTTAGTAGAGATGGGGTTTCACCGTGTTAGCCAGGATGGTTTCGATCTCCTGATCTAGTGATCCGCCCGTCTTGGCCTCCCAAAGTGCTGGGATTACAGGCATGAGCCACCACACCTGGCTTTTTTTTTTTTTTTTTTTTTTTGAGACAGAGTTTCCGTCTTGTTGCCCAAGCTGGAGTGCAGTGGCGCGATCTCGGCTCACCGCAACCTCCGCCTACTGGGTTCAAGTGATTCTCCTGCCTCAGCCTCCCACATAGCTGGGATTACAGGCATGTGCCACCATGCCCAGCTAATTTTGTATTTTTAGTAGAGACAGGGTTTCTCCATGTTGGTCAGGCTGGTCTTGAACTCCCGAAGATCTACCCGTCTTGGCCTCCCAAAGTGCTGGGATTACAGGGGTGAGCCACTGCGCCTGGCCCAAACTGACTTTTATAACAGACTCACTGTTATGATAACCCATTAATCCATTCACGGGGGCAGAGCCCTCATAACTCGATCACCTCTTAAAGACCCCACCTCTTAATACTGTTACAGTGGGGATTTTCAACATGAGTTTTGGAGGGGGCTAACATTCAAACCACTATACCAACCCAGAAAGAATATGCTGACACCATGAGATTGACACACTGGGGCTAAAGGTTTTGAACTGGTAGGATGGCAGCAGGGAAGATGAGCAGCTGGTGTCAGCAATTCAGCCTTTCCTACTACATACCAATGAACAGGCCTCTGTCTTGACAGCCTCAACGTACAGATTTAATATTATATGCCCCATAACCCCAAACTACCACATCTTTAATTTGGAACATCCACAGAATGGTTTTGCCTCCTAACTGGAGGATTTGAATTTCAATGATAAAAGTTATAGGATAAGTATTTAATGGGAAAAACAGGATGGAACTAAGATTTTATTTTACGATGAATAGAGGATAGAAGACAATTGGGATGGGCCAATAGGCTTTAGACTGTGGTACCAGTTAGGAGGCAGCAATGAGAATGTAAGCTAATGCTGTGGAAACAGGAATACACAGAATGAATGGATATATAGCTTACATTGGATCAAATCAAAGATGCCTTTCATTTATGTGTTGGGAATACATAAAAGAATGCATTATAAAAAATCTACTGCCAATTATTGATAAAATGCAAAAACAAAAAGAGATGTCCATAGCAGAACCGAAATTGTATTCTAGAACTTACCTTCTTATAATATCTAAAGAAATAAGAAATAAGCAAATGAAAAAATGTAAAAATTCAACAAGAAACAAAAAAAGCCAGCATAAATTGAAGCAAAAAGAAACTGACTATGAGTAGACAGAAAGTTTTGCTTCCAATTTTGGTGGATTAGCTCATACAACCCTCCCAGCAGATAACATTTAAAACTCTGGGCAAAATATAAACAGAACACTATCTGGAGGCCCTGGGGAGCAACTGAAAGCAGATATAAACTGAAGCTGGCACTTGGAAAAATGAAATCTTACGCAGTGAGTTTCTTGTGATTTGGCTTTTTGCCTGAGGGCAGGCCCCAGCTGGAATCATGCTAAGTGGCTAGAATTTGGATATAAATTCAGGCTCTTACCAGTTTTAGGAATTGGAAAGCAGAGTTCAGGCCTCCCACGGTGGCCAGAAGGCACGGAGGGAAAACCCAAAAAGAAGAGAGGCATAAAGGGGGAGCTCCAATATCTGTGAGTAAACTTTGCCCAAATCTCTGGCCAACTCCTGAACTACAGATGTGCAGAGAAGACACCAAGCTGCCCCTCTGGGGGAAAATAATAAAACAAAGATTTCCCACCTCCAGGAGGACAAAGTTTAGAGTTTGAATACAGTCAAGTAAACTGGCTGCTAAAACAAACAAACAAATCTGCAGAGCATAACAGAATCCATAGTTTCTATAATGTAAAATTATAGAAATTTACTATATCCAGAATGAATTTCAAAATTATGAGACAGAAAAAAAACCTCAGGAAACTGTGATTCACATTCAAGAAAAAAGGTCATCAATAAAGACCAAACCCTTACTTTCCTTTTATGGTATAAGTTGAAAAAAAAAGTTTTTTTTTTTTTTTTTTTTTTTTTTTTTTTTGAGACGGATTCTCGCTTGTCACCCAAGCTGGATGCACTGGCCAGATCTCAGCTCACTGCAAGCTTCCCGCCTCCCGGGTTCACGCCATTCTCCTGCCTCCAGCCCTCCCGAGTAGCTGGACCACAGGCGCCCGCCACCTCGCCCGGCAGTTTTTTGTATTTTTTAGTAGAGCGGGGTTCACTGTGTTAGCCAGGAGTGGTCTCGATCTCCTGACCGTTGTGATCCGCCGCCTCGGCCTCCCAAGAGTGCTGGGATTACAGGCTTGAGCCACCGCGCCCGGCCGAAAAAAAAAAGTTTTAAAACCCAAACCCTGAGATAAGCTAGATGTTGGAATTAGCAGATAAAAAGTTTAAAGCAGCCAAGTGCAATGGCTCATGCCTGTAATCCCAGCATTTGGGGAGGCTGAGTGAGGCAGGAGGATCACTTGATGCTAGGAGTTTGAGACCAGCCTGGGCATGATAGTGAGATGCCATCTCTACAAAAAATAATTTTAAAAATTAACCAGGCATAGTGGCATGCCTGTGGTCCTAGCTGCTCATGAGGCTGAGGTGGGAAGATTACCTGAGCCCAGGGGTTTGAGGTTGCAATGAGCTATGACTGCAACACTGCACTCCAGCCTGGGCAACACAGCAAGACTCTGTCTCAAAAAGAAAAAAAAAATTAAGCATTTAAAAGTTCTTAAAACTAAAATAACAGTGTTTGAGAATGTAAAAGAAAACATATTTATACTGAGTGAACAGATAGGAAATCTCAGTGGAACAACAGGAGCTGCAGCAATGTATTATGTGTTTATGGTGTATGTAAAAGTACAATGTAGGGCAGCAATATAACAAAGGATAGGAGAGAAGAACTGGGAAAACACTGTTGTAAGGTCCATACACTGCACATGAATCACTATAATAGTACTTAGAGGTAGGTTCTGATTAATCAAAGATGTATATTATAAACCTTATTAGTCTGCTTTGCATTGCTATCAAGGAATACTTGAGACTAGATAATTTATAAAGAAAAGAGGCTCATTTGGCGTATGGTTCTGCAGACTGTACAGGCATGGCACCACCATCTGCTTGGCTTCAAGAAGTTATTTTTTTTCTTTTTAAATTATACTTTAAGTTCTGGGATACATGTGCAAAACATGCAGGTTTGTTACATAGGTATACTGTGCCATGGTGGTTTGGTGCACCCATCAACCCATCATCTAGGTTTTAAGCCCCATATGCATTAGGTATTTCTCCTAATGCTATCCCTCCCCTTGCCCCCCAACCCCATGACAGGCCCTAGTGTATGATGTTCCCCTCCCTATGTCCATGTATTCTCATTGTTCAACTCCCACTATGAATGAGAACATGTGGTGTTTGGTTTTCTGTTCCTGTGTTAGTTTGTTGAGAATCATGATTTCCAACTTCATCCATGTCCCTGCAAAAGACATGAATTCTTTCTTTTTTATGGCCGCATAGTACTCCATGGTGTATATGTGCCACATTTTCTTTATCCAGTCTATCATTGATGGGCATTTAGGTAGTTCCAAGTCTTTGCTATTGCAAATAGTGCTGCAATAAACATATGTGTGCATGTGCCTTTATAGTATAATGATTTATAATCCTTTGGGTATATGCCCATTAATGGGATTGCTAAGTCAAATGGTATGTCTGGTTCTAGATCCTTGAGAAACTGCCACACTGTCTTCCACAATAGCTGAACTAATTTACACTCCCACCAACAGGGAAAAGTGTTCCTATTTCTCCACATCCTCTCCAGCATCTATTGTTTCCTAACTTTTTAATGACTGCCATTCTAACTGGCATGAGATGGTATCTCAATGTGGTTTTGATTTGCATTTCTCTAATGACCAGAGATGTTTAACTTTTCTTCTATGTTGTTGGGCGTGCATAAACTGTCTCTTTTGAGAAGTGTCTGTTTCATATCCTTCACCCACTTTTGATGGGTTTTTTTTTTTTTTTTTTTTTTTTTTGTAAAGTTTGTTTAAGTGTCCCTTGTAGATTCTGGATATTAGGCCTTTGTCAGATGGATAGATTGCAAAATTGTTCTCCTATTCTGTAGGCTGCCTATTCACTCTGATGATAGTTTCTTTTGCTGTGCAGAAGCTCTTTAGTTTAATTAGATTCCATTTGTCAATTTTGGCTTTTGTTGCAATTGCTTTTGGTGTTTCAGTAATGAAGTCTTTGCCCATGCCTATGTCCTGAATGGTATTGCCTAAGTTTTCTTTCAAGAAGTTTTTCACTGGTGGTGGAAGGTGAACAGGGAGCAAGCACATCACATGTCGAGAGAGGGAGCAAGGCAGAGGGGGGAGGTGCCCGCCTCCTTTAAATACCAGTTCCTGTGTGAACTAACAGAGCAAGAACTCACTCATCACCATGGGGAGGGCACTAAGCTATTCATGAGGAATCTACCCCAATGACACAAATACCTCCCACTGGGTCCAACCTCCAACACTGGGGATCACATTTCTTTCCTTTTTTAAATAGAGACAGGGTCTCGCTAATGTTGCCTAGGCTGGTCCTTGGACTCCTGGCCTCAAGTGATCCTCCTGCCTCAGCCTCCCAAAGTGCTGGGATTACAGGCGTGAGCCACCATGCCTGGCCTGGGGATCACATTTCAACATGAGATTTGGAAGAGACAAATATCCAAACCATATCACCCTAGAACAAGCACCAAAAAATTTGATAATAAATAAAAAGTCAATAGAAGTAAAATGGAATACAAAACACTCAGTTTTTCCAAATTTCATGGAAGAATGCAAACTCTCCAGGAGTGGATAGTGAAGGAAGGAGAGGAACATAATGCACACAAGGCAGAGATCCCACTGTGGAAGAAAACGTCACTTCAGACACAAAATTACTTTACAGAATCTCTCTATAAGAACATGAACTCAGTAAAACGAGAGTTGAATGGCAGATCATAAACCAACAAAATAAGATGGAAAATAATATTGTAGACCTAAAGAAACAACATTAGAGATCCAGTAAATAAATTAGAAACAGCTAAGAATAGGATAGACCTTGGTGAAAATCAAATTACAGGTATAGATAAAAGATCTAAGACGATCACTGTGAATACAGAGGAAAAAGACAAAGAGAATGAAGCACAGAGAGAGAATTTCATAGAGAGGAAAGACAACGACCATCCAACATAAGGACAATCTGCTTCCCTGAAGTTAACAGTCTGGAAAATGAAAGATGTGTTCAAAGATCTATGTCACTAAACATTCTTGGGATAAAGAGAGAATTGAGTTTGCAGATTGAAAATATACTATGATCTAAAAAACAGATGCAGAAGGTACAACACTGAGACATATACCAGTTATGCCACTGACATTCAGGGACGGGCTGGACGCAGTGGCATACGCCTGTAATCTCAGCTCTTTGGGACTGTGTATAGGCAGGAGGATCACTTGAGCCCGGGAGCTTGAGATCAGCCTGGCAACATAGTGAAACCCTGTCTCTACAATTTTTTTAAAAGTTAGCCAGGCATGATGGTGTGTGCCTGTGGCCCCAGTTACTTGGGAGGCTGAGGCCAGAGGATCACTTGAGCCTAAAGTGCTGGAATTGCTCAGGAGGTTGAGGCTGCAGTGAGCTATGACTGTGCCACTGCACTCAAGCCTGGGCAACAGAGTGAGTGAGACCTTGTCAGAAATCAGAAAGAGAGAGGAGAGGAGAGGAGAGTAGAGGAGAGGAGAGGAGAGGAGAGGAGAGGAGAGGAGAGGACAGGAGAGGACAGGAGAAGAGAGGGAAGGGAAGGAGGGAAGGAGGGAGTTCCAGGATAAATGACTCTTAGGGCAATCAGCCAGAGAAAGGAAATCATTCATAAGAGAGAAAATGAAGCAGGACTCAGACTTTTCCACAGGCAAACTCAGTACCAGAGGGCAATGGACCAAAGTCTACAACATATTGAAGGGGGAAGATGTGACCTGTGGACATTATATCCAAGATATAGAGCCAGGACGTATTCATCATTTTCTTGAGTGTCATTTAAATGTCTATTCTTCTGATACACTCAAGGAAAAGTAAATTCTTACAGAGAACAGCATCTATATAAACCCATTTTTACAAATGTATTTCTTTCTGCCTAGCTTCTTTCCATATATGTGCCATGGAGAGATGCCAGGAACCCTGTGGACAGTGGTTATTTCTGGGTAGTGGGCTTGGTTCGATTGTTTACTTCAATCTCTTCCTCGTCGCATTGGCACCTGCCTCATGCGGCTGTGGGGGATATAGAGGCGACGCAGGAACAGGCTTTGCACGGCGCCTGGCACAGGAGGCTTCGAAAACTAGAACACTGGAGTCTGCTATACGCAAGCTTGGTGAGTGGAACCAGGCTGAAACCTGAGAATCTGTCATTTTTCAGCTTGCTAGTGAGACGGATCTGAGAATCATAGAAGGTGCTCCATGAATATCTGCTGCTCTGAATTAAGCTGAAACCAGACAACGACAACCCATTTTGAGCGAGCCATTCACAGGCAGTCACTCCTGAAGCACCAGACCACTGAGGGGAAATCTTATTTAAGGCGAGGAAAATGACCAAAGGCTGGGAAGGAAGAGGATACAATGGCATGAGCCATACATTGATCCTTAAAGAACTGGACCCTGCCTCTCTCCAAAGCTACCCAACAGGCCGACAACCCGTTCACACGAGGAAATGTGTCCTGTTGCAAGGTTATGTCTAGTGACCTGGGTTTGCGTGTCTAACATAACTGGAAATTACTCAGCTATCTGCCCTTTTCTGTTAAGATTTTTCCCATCATTAAAGAAAAAAAAAATTGAAAATACAGAAGCAGCAGAACAGGGACATCTCACTTAAGGACAACCTGAGTATTTTGGAATATTTTCCAATCCGCTACAGATATTCCATACACATCTTCTGTGTTATTATTAACTCTTCATGGATATCCTTGTTCCTGGCTATAGATTTTAACCACGTGGCTATATTGTGACTCATTTAGCCTTTTCCTATTCTTAGGCATTGACGTTATTCTTATAAATAATGATACTATGGCTAGCTTTGTAGATAATGTATTTTCTACATTTGAAAGTATCTCCTCAGGAAAGATTCAAAGAAGAGGAATTACCATGCCAAAAGATATTGAAATCTTTAGCTATATACTTTAAAAATACTTACCTTGATTTCCAATACAATATCTAAGGTTCAAGTCATTATTTATGCTGAGATTCTTCAAAAACACATTGTAATCTACTGCAGTATCGCTGTGGATGTTGTAGTGCTTCGAAAACCTAAAATACAAATGTTCTTTAGCAATGAGAAATTATGAATCTAAAATGAAGCAAGTTTGTTACTAAGGTATCCTTTACACTCGGGCTGGCATTAATTTTAATGTCTGTTTCTAGCTACAGACGGAATTGAAAAGTAAACCCCAGAAAATGTTACTGTCAGATTTTTGTTTTTAATGCAGCCACTTCGAGATCACTTCTTTAGCCTACAGATGGATGCATTGAGATTACAGTGAGACAGCAAACGTTGCTGGACCTGTTGAGAAATGGCCAGACCTAAGGAGTTTCTCCTTGCTCTGGCAGGAGGGGAGCTGGGGCTCAGTCTGCACAGCAGCCGCCTCTCCACTCCAACAGCAGAAGCAGGTCCCACTTGCCTTTAATAATTGTAGGGAAATGAGTCAACCAGCACAAAATTTCCATAAACAGGGGAATGGAGAGCTGGGTTGAGGAGCCAGCAGAGATGATCTCGACTGAGCATACCCTTTCTCTAGAGAGAAACTGAGGCCCGCAGATGGCATATGGTTTCAAAACAGGGGGTGGTAGAGGGGGCAAAGTTTCTCTTGAAGCATTCTGGGATTTTTATATGTAACATATAAAATGAGACTTTTTAAAACAACGAACCACTGTCTATCCCTGAAATACACTGATGTACAGAGAGAGAGAGAGAGAGAGATGTTTTGTTTTGTTTGTTTTTGTTTTAGACAGAATCTCGCTCTGTTGCCCAGGCTAGAGTGGGGTGCTGCAATCTCAGCTCACTGCAACCTCCACCTCCCTGTTCAAGTGATTCTCGTGCCTCAGCCTCCCGAGTAGCTGGGATTACAGCCATGCACCACCACGCATGGCTAATTTTTGTATTTTTAGTAGAGACGGGGTTTTGCCATGTTGGCCAGGCTGGTCTCAAACCCCTGGCCTCAAGTGATCTGCTCACCTCAGCTTCCCAAAGTGCTAGAATTATAGGCATGAGCCACTGTGCCCAGCCGAGATAAACTTTTTAAAAAGTTAAGATAAATAGGATGTTTGAATTTTTAAAATAAATTTTCTATTATTCAAGTCTTCCACCTGATAAATGGTTTTCTAGATCATTCCTGTGTTATTACATTTCTAAAAATTGACAGGTTTTAAGTGTTTGGTTATATTCTCTCCATATGTGTTGATTTCTGTAATTATCTAATCTCATACTGCTTTCTAAAATTTAGTAATTATCACTTAAAGTATTTGTTATTTTCTGTTTTCTAAATTTAACAAAGAGTAATGTCATGTAGTTATTTCAATGCATACTTTTTCCACTTTGATGACTCTTGCCTATTGTTTTAATAAGATAAGCGATCTCTAGGTGTGATAGCTGCCAGATGTTAGCAGTGAAACTCCCTAAGCAGCTTCATCTTTCATCCATGGTCTCTGTCTTGTGAAAATGAGGTAGTAAGTTTGAGAAACCAGACGGCCCAATTGAGGGGAGAAGGGTATGACTCCAATCAGCTCATAAACCTCTCCAGCATCACCACCTGTAACTGGGTTTCATTCGTCTGCTCAGGCAACAGGCTGAACTGTAGTGATTTGTTTGCTGGTTTTACAAGGCTGCTCATAAATGATTTCACCTATTTCAAACATGCTGGCCTCCAGGGCAGTGGAGAGTAGGCTGGAGGGAGATGGGAAACACAAAACTCAATGGGTTTGGGGATATCCTGATTAAATAGAGGGCTTGGTGGTAACTGTATCTCTGGCCTCTTGTTTTATGTAGGTTGGACAGTAGTCTGCTGCCTAAATGGCACAAGTCATCACAGGGTAAAGGGCATTCATGGAGTCTTTATGATGATGAGATGGTCACTGTGAAATCAGCCCTACTATGTGCAAGCGTGTCACAGGCATGTTATGTACATTACATTGAGTCTTCACCCCAGCCCTGAGAGGTGGGCTGCTCAGTCCCCATTTTTTTTTTTTTTTTAGATGGAGTCTCGCTCTGTCGCCAGGCTGGAGTGCAGTGGTGCGATCTCAGCTCACTGCAACCTCTGCCTCCCGGGTTCAAGTGATTCTCCTGCCTCAGCCTCCTGAGTGACTGAGACTACAGGTGTGCACCACCATGCCTGGCTAATTTTTGTACTTTTAGTAGAGATAGGGTTTCACCATGTTGGCCAGGATGGTCTCAATCTCTTGACCTCGTGATCCACCTGCCTCAGCATCCCAAAGTGCAGGGATTACAAGCGGGAGCCACTGCACCCGGCCAGTCCCCATTTCTTTAAGAGAAAACTGAGTCTTGACAAGGCTCAGGAGCTACCCTGAGGCCCTAGAACAAGGGAGGAGAGAGCACAAACTTCACCTCCAGCAGCCTGACTTCAAAGCCTGGGCCATTTGTACCACACAAAGAGCCGAACGTTGAAATTAAATAGAAAGCTGTTAGATAAAAGAAAGGATTCAAAAATGCATTGTGTTTCCTGCTCAAAAATAAAAAAGACAAAGTTAATACTGAAGCAGCTTCTCCAGGAAAGAGTATATTCTTGAGCTTCAATAAGAAAAGCATTAAAGCAATTGAAGAAATGGTCTACTTTTGATCTTCTGTGTTTCTAAGTCTAAAGGAAAGCAATTCTATTATGTTCAGTTTCTCAAGCCTTATCATGAAAATAGCATTGTTTTGAGGCTTAAAAAAATCTCAAATAAAATTTGTGGAGTTCTTTATTATTCAATACTTATGAGATGGGGAAGCAGACAGTAACATTTTTTATAGATTTACTAGGTTGGAGACTGCAGTGCCAAACACAAGGTTTATTGTCAAATAAAACACTGTTTTGTTTTTTGATTGCCTGTTTTAGAAGAGCGCTGCCTCTGTTCTATAATTGCGTGCACAAAATTATTTAATTTGTTTTGTTTGGATCTTATTCTGGACACTTTCCCAGCCGGAAAAGATGTAAAAATTAAAACATCTATTATATCTTTTATATTCTGAGGTGGGTTATAAAGAGGAAAAAAAAGAAAAATACATTCAAAAGAGTAGGAGATGCCATTTTTTAAAGTCTGCCTGCTTTTCAGGCCCTGCAGCATCAGTAACATGTCACATGCCCTCTAGACTTCCTTGCCTCAGGGGCAAATTCTTCCACTCTGCTTCTAGCAGCAGCCACACTATCTTTATGAGATACAAGGAGCTACCGGGACCCATTTTCATAGCAACTTAGAACACCAGTGCAATGCGAAAAGCTTGGGCTCCGGGTGAAATGAGGCTTGGTGCTTTTGTTAATGGTCTGGTGGGTATTTAGGAAAGTGTTTGGGAAAAAGCACGAAGAGGGAAAGGACCTCTCGGCTGGATACTGTAGAAATTAAGCTAGACATGGGCCCATCTTCCAGTGGCTTTCACTCAAAACTCAAATAGCCACAGAAGCCAAACATTTGGCTTCTTCTGAATGATGTGGAGTTTATAGACGGCTCAAAAAAATGCCCGTGCAGGCTTGTGTGTGCTGCCCTTGGAGTCAGGAGCAGGTGGTGGTGGCGTTCAAATGCCATGAAGCAGCTAAATGTTCTGCTGTTCATCATCCTCCTGCCCCACACCCCTGCACCTCAGCAACAACAGTCCTCAAAGGAAAATTAAGTCTCCGTGATTGTATCAGGATGCAGAGCCAACGGGGAGCACAGCAACAACGTGTGAATCCTGAAATTTGTCATTCTCCTAACCCCAGGCTTTGAGTAAAAATCAACAGTGAACTAGAAATATGTGGGATGGGGGGCGGGCACAGTGCCAAGTGGGGAAAGAGACAATTGGTGATGGATTACTCCAATAACCTGGATGTGTTCAAAGCTGCAGGCCAGAGGACGGACCCGAGGGTGCTTCAGGAATGAAAACCATTAGCTCTCATTTTTGAGAATGCATGGGGAGCTTTAGGAACATGAGAGAATGTCCAGTGAGTGCCTCTTTGAGAAATAAGGTGTGTGTGTGAGGTGGGGGGGACGAGAGATGGATGGAGCCAATGAACCCAACAGGTCTCATTTTGAAATTGGTTAAAAGTTCTACTGAGCAATCTCTCACCGTGCCTTCATTTGCTTACTTTTCGTATTCCTCGTCTCTTAACTTCAAACAGAAGGTCTCCAGAACCCTTCTTAGCTCCTGCGGTTGAACCAGTCCAGTCTTGTTAACATCAATGAGCTGAAAGGCTTTCAGAACACTCTTAATGTTTTGAAAACCTATGTATAAAAGTGATTTAGGAAAAGTCAAAAGATCTAGTGTTAGAAACCAAATGGCAATAAAATGTGAAAGGTTTTTTTAATACTTTTTTTAAAATAAAATGTTTTCAAAGACTCACAGTGGTGGGCACTGCAAAAATGACATGTCTACGGAAAAAAGAACACTTTGCATTTATTGAATGTTTTCAAGGCAATTTTCTCTGTAAATGGTCTTAGTAATTTAAAAAAAAAATCTCTTTCTGATGTAAAGCAATAAGTCTCATACACAATTCATTCCCTTTTAGGGCCGTATGAAAAAATCTTTTTTGTTAATTGATACTTAAAAACTACAGTTCTGGCATGGCTGGACTTGTACAATTTTATTTTCACAGCCATATGCAAACTATTTTTACTAGGAGCTGGAAAATATGACTGTATATTTCAACCCCTCTAAATTTTTTAAAGATATCACAGAAAAGTTTTGCAGAGACTTCTCCAAACTCAGCAAATGATATTTAGTGGGTGCACAGATGCACATGGCATTAGGATAGACCCTGTGGATCCACAGGGAACACCCAGTATATTTATTGGGTGCACAGATGCACATGGCATTAGGATAGACCCTGTGGATCTGCAGGGAACATCCAGTTGTGCTCTTGGCCTTAAACTACTTACATTCAAAGGAAAGAAGCACAGAGCTGTGTGATGGAAGCCTTTCAACCCCTCTGAAGGAGGTACTATTTCCCCAACGTTAGATATGGAAACTGACTGCTCCCTGCTCACACTCCACATCTTGTTATTACCAAGGACTGCTGATTCTGCACAATCCAACCCCACGCTGCGGCTGCCCACCCCCCATCTTTCCAGTTCACTCCCTTGGGTGCCCAGAGCTCACAGCCTTGACCCACTGGGTCCTCCCCTGGGCTCCTGCCTCCCTCCACACTCCTCCACGCCTCTCAGCCTCACTTCCTTCCTAACCCTCCCATCAACACCTTCGCCGCTTGGCATATATGCTTGACTCCCTCCTCCCCTCTACCCCCTCCTACTCTCTTGGTGAGACCCTAACCGGGGGTAAACCCAACTCGCCACCTCTTCCAAACCCATCCAAATGGCCTGACATGGCTGGAGAGAAACACACCACGAGCACCTCCCTGGCTCTCCTAACTCGAGACCATTAACTCCACCAGGACGGGTGCTGCGTGGTAATCCCACCAGGACGGGTGCTGCATGGTAATCCACCCCATACATCATCACTCTCACACACACATCCACAGATACATGCAGACACACCATCACTCACACACACATATATTCATACACACACATACACCTGTGCATATACTCACATACACACCATCACTCACACACATATATTCACACAGATACTCAAATGCACACACACCATCACACACATATATTCATACATATACATGCCTGTGCATATACTCACACACACCATCACTCATACACATATATTCACACACACACATACATGCACTGATACATGCACACACACCATCACTCATACACACATATATTCATACACACACACACCTGTGCATATACTCACACACCATCACTCACACATATTCTCACACACATGCACAGATACAGGCACACACATCACTCACACACACATATATTCATACACACACACAACTGTGCATATACTCACACACACTCACACCATCACTCACACACATATATTCGCACATATATTCACACACACATGCACACTCACACACCTGCATATACTCACACATTCATACCATCACACAAATATTTACACACACACATACATGCAGATACATGCATACACACCATCGCTCACACACACATATATTCACACACCTGTGCATATATTCACATTCACACCATCACTCACACACATATATCACACACACCTGCATATACTCTCACACACACAGGCATATACTCACGCACTCACACCATCACTCACACACATATATTCACTCACACATGCACATATACACACACACCTGCATATACTCACACATACACCGTCACTCACACACATATATTCACATACACCTGCATATACTCACACGCTCACACCATCAATCACATACACATATATTCACACACACATGCATGTACTCATACGCACACACCTGCATATACTCACACACACATTCACACACATATGCACATATAATCTCACACACACTCACATACACCATCACTCACATATATACTCACACTCACACCACCACTCTCACACATATATTCACACACACCTGTGCATATACTCACATGCACACACACTTGTACATATAATCACATACACACCATCACTCACACACACATACACATACTCCATCCACACAGCCATTCCCACCTTCTACACTCTCCTAACCTCCAACTTCTCCTCCTGCCTCCTGCTTTACTGATAACCTTACCTCTTATTTAACAGAGAAAACAGAAACAACTAAAGGACAGCATTCCCATTCCCCGCACCCACTTGCAGCTGGCCTGCTCCATCCCCAGATGAGACAGGTGCCTCCTGTCCTGTTGTAAGGGATCAAGGGATGAACCTCCATGATCCTACCTATGGCCTGGCGGCGCCACGTGACGCACATGACCCTGACCCTGTCCCCAGGCAAGGAAGTGCTCCTGCCCGTCCTACTCCCTCTCAGGTCCCCCCATGAAGATGAGCGGCTTCACAAACAGAACCTGCCTCCTTGCCTCACCTATTCCTCCAGTCACCCATTCCCTTGGGCTGAAATTCCCTCAAGATTATCTCCAATGCGTCCCCCTCTCTTAAAACCTCTCCAATCACTTTTGTCCACACGACTGCACAAACAGTGTTCTTGTCAGTGTGACCAAAGACTTCCACCTGTCAAACCCAAGGGCCACTTCTCAGTCCTCATCTTGCTGTCCCAGCAGCCGCCTTTGGCACAGCTGCTTGGCCCTTCTTCCTTGAGGCACTTTTGCTGCTTAGCTTCTAGAGCCAATGCTCTCTCTCCTTCTCCTCCAGCCTTCTTGGAGTCTCCTTCTCAGTCTCCCTTGCCAGCTCCTCCTCCTCTTCCCATCTCCAAGCCTGCAGCATTTTAGTACTCAGTCCTCAGTCCTCTCTGCTTCTCTGACCACACTAACTTCTTGGTGGTTCACTCCTGTGGCTTCAATGTCCCACTGATGACTCCCACATGTCTGTCTTGAGCCCTGGACTCTTCTCAGAGCCCAGCTTAGAATATTCAACTGCCCATTTGACGTCCACCTTGAGACTCTAACAGACATCTCAGGTTTACCAAACCCAAGCTGCTCTACCCGCAGTCTCCTATCCCAATAAATGGCAAATCCATCCTACTGGGTTCCTTTTTGCTCACATCCCATATCCAGTCTACCAGGAGAGCCCATCAGCCCCTCCCTCCAGATTGAATAAGACTGAATAAGAATTCAATCATGTCTTACCACCCCACCCCGCTTCCCCCTACACCCCAGGCTAGTGCAAGCCTCCTGCTTGGTCCTCCAGCCTCCACACTTGACTCCACGAAGCAGCCAAGGAGTTTATATTTAAATGTGAGTCTGAGCATACCTTCCACGGCCAAAGCCCCCCAGGGCTCCCACTCCACTCACTGTGACCCACCAGGCCACACTCGACTGGCTCCTGGCCACCCCCTGGCCATGTCTCCCTCCACCTGTCCCCCACCTGCTGCTTTCTGGCCGCACCAGATTCTGCTGCTCCCCATGACTGCTCGGCCCCTCCCGCCTCAAGGCGCTGGTGCTTACTGCTCCTTGTGCCTGGAATATTCTTCCCCCAATACTCACTGGCTCACTCCCTGGGTTCATTCAGGTCTTGGCCCAGAAAGGCCCTCCCTAATCGCCATGCAAATTAGGACTCCTCACCCCCAATCCTCTTATCTTTTCTCCAAACCCTTCTTCAACTGGCATCACCTCCTTTTGTCTTTATGGTCCGTCTCCCCTTCTGAGAGCAAGGGTTGTTCATGGCCCCAGCTCTAGGACAGCACCTGGCACAGTGTGGACACTCAGTGAGTATCTGTCGGAATGAATGAATCTGTCTCCTCTTCACCTGCCTGGAAAAGAGCCACGCTCTGCGGAAGCCTTGTGTTATGTCTGCAACTGCCTCCTCAGTCGACTGGCCCAAGCATTCAGGACCAATCCTGAGTGCAGTCATGATGACATTCAGTGTCAATGTCATGATTACAATAACATGATCTTCGCACAAACACGAACTGAACAGATGTCTGTTATGTGCAGAGCCCCGTGCTTAACTCTATACCAGCCTCCTGACTAGAGAACAGCTTACAACCAAAGAACATTGGCTAACATGGCCTCAGTATCCAAAACCGGGAATACTGAGTGCAGCCTAGAGGGAAAGGCACAGACAGTCGAGAGGGAAAGGCACCAGCAGAAGCAAAACCGGCTCTGGTGCCTCTGTCCTCCACTCCACCACTCTGCCTAAAAGAGGGAGCCTCAGCCACTGACAGCTCCTGCTCTCATGGTCAGATAAAAATCTCAGCACTTTGTCTGCTGCCAAAGCCAGATTCACCTCCTTTGGTAAAATGGAGGGCATGAGGCGATGCGCTTTTTTAAAACCCCAGAGCAACCCATATGGATCTCCAGCGTGAGCACCGGGAAGCGGCAACCTGGCAGCGAGCTCACACCCACCAGAGCGACGTCTCCAAGGCTCTTATCATTTGTCAGACTGAAGTTTGGCAAGGGCTGAAGAATTGAGCTGCAGATGGTAAGGCTTATCAAAGGCAACAAAGTTAGGGCCGTGGTGTCCAAGACTTGTCCCACACAGGGGAGGAGGGAAGACAAAAGTAAGAAGAAGGAATAAAATGGCTAAGCTAAGGCCCCCGACAATAGTGACTGTGCACCCCGCCCCGCCCCCCGCCCAACCACGGTCTCCGGGCTCCAGCCATGCTGAATGACTTTGAATTCGCAAGGGTATTAGGGCTCGTCTCACCCGCTGTGAGCTCCTATTTATAGATGGTCTGACCCCTGCTTTATCCGCCCCTTCTCACTCTGCCTCGGTTGTGGGGCCTCCTCCTCCTTTCTTACATGCACCAAGCTTGCTCACGCCTCCCTCCCTGCCTTCGTTCAGGTCTCCATCCCACGTCGCCACTGAGCCCTTCCTCACTCGCCTATTCGAAAGCGCACCTTCATCCTCTGCTGGCCACTTGCTTCATTTTTCTTCTTAGCATTCATCAACACCTGGACCATTTCCTATTTATTTCTGTAGCTGTTTATTGTCTTTCTTCCTCTATTGAAATGTAAATTCCACAAAGCAGGAAGTTGGTTTTGTTTGCTGCCATATCTTCAGGGCTCGGAATAGTGCCCGGACGCAGCGGATGCCCATAAGTACGTGTGCAGAGTGGATTTGTGTGCCACGTCTGCGGCCCTTCCCTGCCCTGCCACTGTCCACTCTGGGGTGGGATTCGGTATCTTCTCTTCTGGCTTTCCTAATTATCCCTCCATCCAGCCAGGGATGGAACCCTGACTTCCACCCTGCCATCTTGGTTTATTTCTGCCTGCACTTGGTAACTAGCTCCTTCCCCTGGGGGCAGGGAGGCCTGGCCCCTGCTCACCTGTCATTCCATTCTACCCTTAAAATCCCCAGCGCCTGGTGGGAGGAGTGCTCAGAAAGCCAAATCCACCGAGAGAGGGAAAAACCGCTGCACCGATAACAAAAGGGGGAAGGTCCCTGCTTCTTGCAGCCTCGCTCCAAACCAGCATGCCTCTCAGAAAAGAACATCTTGCCCCAAGTGTCACCTGACGTCATTACCCATGGAGACCTAACTACCTTCATTCCAGGTGCGGCAAACTACTGCCCACCACCTGATTTCGTACACCTGCAAGCTAAGAATGGTTTTAACATTTTTAAATGGTTGAAAAAAAAAATCAAAAGAAGGCTAATATTTCATGACACGCGAAAGTTATGTGAATTTCAAATTTCAGTATCCACAAATAAATTGTATTGGCACATAGCCACACCCACTCATTTACATACCATCTAGGGACTGCTTTCCCCTCCAAGGGCTGAGTGAAATAGCTGGGAAGATATATACTCCTGAGCCCTTTATGGAAAAAGTTCACTGACCCATATTCCACTCCCCCACCCTACACACCGCCCTCGCTTACTTACATCTGAGTACGTGAGGAAGTTTCAGGGGAGTTCTTTGGGCACAAACATGAGGAAAAGCACTGAAGATTTTAAAAGGAAACCAAAGCAACAGCTAACTATGCCTTAAATTAAAGGCTCAGAGCCAGGAAATGGGCCTGTGTGGTCCCAGAGAGTCTCGTCTCAACCCTCTTGCCCCTCTCCTGGCCAGAGACCTGGTCCCAGCCCCACCTTGCGCAGCCCCCGCCGAGCCTGGCGCTGATTCCAGCCTGGCTCCCTGAGCCCTGCTAGGGGCCATATGCTAGCCTTGTGCCTGAGCAGGTGCTGCCCTCCCGGCACCCCCACTGCACCCCGGCCCTTCCACTGTGCCCCGGCCCCCACCGCAGCACTGCAGAGCCTGGGAGCAGGATAGTATCTGACCCTCTAGGTGTCCTTAGAGCCAGGTCTGGGTAGCCGCTCAGACCTTGGCATGATGGCTGAAGCAAGTGATCTAGGGGACGACCATGAGACTAAACCCACTGGCCTCTTCTGCCTGGAGAGCAAGGCTGGGGATGGCGAGACAGAAAGCTCTGAATTTCCAAAGTGCGGCTGCATAAGCCAAACCCGTTACCTAACATTTAAAGCAAGGAAATGAAGCCCCAAGTCACATAGGAGTGAAGTAAAAGGAGGAAGTGATCACTAAAATAAAATAATAAATTTTGTAAAAGTAATAGCAAGACTTAAAATATTCAATTAAAAGATTTAGGTGAACTGACGAAGGGCAGAATTACAAATGTTACTACAAGAAGCAGAGACTGTCTGACCTTTAAGAAGAAAGCCAGGGAGGGGAGAAAATAAGCCCTCTCCCAGGCAGGGCGGTCTGCCCCACTGAAAGGCACATAACTGCTCTGGGCTGGAGCGACCCCCACTGGACAATCCCAGTGTATCAAATCGCCTCTCTGCCTCCTTCCTCTCCACAAGCAACCTGAAGGGCAGAATGATGTAGTGACTAGTCACAGGCTCTGAAATGAGGCTTCGAATCCCAGCTCTGCACCTGTTATTCAGGTAACCTAGGGAAAGCGGCCTGATTCCTCTAACTTCAGCTTCGTTGCCTGTGAAATGAGAACGAATAAGGATATAGGTGTGTGGTGTGTGCTTAAGATGAAAGGAGCTCATGTGTGCAGGTGCTTCACACATGGAACACGTTCAATAGATGGTGGCGAAATGAGAATTGCTGATTGGGATCAAAGGCCGAGGATAGAGTTCCAAATAACCACACACCCATGTCGGGGAATATTAAGTGGCCGAACCAGCATTACTCTCCCCAACCCCAGTCCCTCCTTCACCCCTCACCCTCCACAGCACCATTGCCCAGACTAACATAACAGAAGCCTAGAGATGGAGAAAGGTCTTGAATAGGCAGGAGTCCAGAGCCAAGACCAGGGCCTGGATCAGTGAATAACTGTTAAGTGGATGGATGGATGGATGGATGGGTGGGTGGATGAATGGATGGATGACGAATGGATGGGAAAGATGGGTGAATGGATGGGTGGGTGGATGATGGACAGATAGGTAAATGGATGAATGGATGAAGGGATAAATGATGAATGAATGAATGGAAGGGTTATGGATGGATGGATGAATGGACACATGATGAATGAATAGATGGATGGGTTATGGACAGATGGATGGGTGGGTGGATGATGGACAGATGGGTAGATGGATGAATGAATGGATGATGAATGAATGGATGGAAGGGCTATGGACAGTTGGATGGGTAGATGGATGGGTAGATGGATGACGACGGATGGATGGGTAGATGGATGGGTAGGTGGGTGGGTAGGTGGGGAGACTGCAAGCCAAGACAATCCTTGTAGAGACAGGACAGGAACCTGCAAAAAGGGTAGACAGGCATCTCATTTTCCAGTGGATTCAGTGATCTGCTCTGCACCTACCTGGGAAGAGGAACTGAGACTCAGACAGAGACAGCAGAGCAGGGCAGAAGCAGCAGATGAAAGCAGCCTGAACACCTGTTGTTGGTATGGACGGGACTTGTGAATTTCCCATAGGTTCAGAGGACACCACGAAAGGTAGAAAGCTTGAGCTGTCCTGTTCCCAAGGGACTGCTCATCAGGGAAGGGGACCCAAGCAACCAAAGGAAGTGAGCTGGACCACCAGGAGTGGGGGCTGAGGTGGTCCAGAGGGGTCTAAGTCAGGGTCGATCTTCCTCAACAGGAAACCATGAAGTTCAGAGGCCCCCAAAGCACTGTCCTAATTACTCCCCATGGGCCCTATCGGAGAGCTTCCCAGAGAGGACCAGGTAAGGGAGAGACAGACATGCTCTCCTTCTCCAGTCCTCATCACAGACCCCATGATCTGGGGAAGACAGGAAGCAGAAAGAGGGAGGGAGGTACAGCCAGTGAGCAGGCCCTATCCACTCCAGGGCCCTCAGGTTGGGAGGACCCGAGAAGGGCATGCTGAACCCACACTTGAGGTTTAAACTGAACTCGCCTGCACTGGACCTGTTTAGACCTAAATGTGACCAGAGAGCCACCAGATCTGCCGAAGATACTCCTATGGGATGAGAGAGGGAGATTCAGCAGTGTCTGTTGGAGAAAACTGAGAGCTAAGAAATCAAACTGCTTCATATTTGTACCCCACTGAGTTCAGATGGTTCCATAAACTGCTAACCATGGATGCTATTATTACTCCAGAGTTCTTTGTTTAAAATTCTTTTTATAGCACTTTGAGCTCCAGGAAGGAAAACTGTGAACTCAAATAAATCTGACCACCCAGGCTTTAAAGAAGATGAGAAAAGGCCGAATATTTCCTCTCTGAAGCCCAGAATTCCCACTCGGCCTGGAAAACAATCCCTCTGGAGGCCTGGCGCGATGTGGCCCTTCCCGGAGGCAGGCCAGGCTTCTTCAGGCCAGAGTATAACCTGCAGACGAACTTAAGCCTTCTACAATTTCATTCTTATTGGCTTCCGTGTAGCTGTTTTCTGTGCAGCTCCTCACTCGGAGCCACTTTGTCTCACCTGGCTTCTAAGAGAATGGGTCAGGAACCGCATCCCACCCGCCTGCCTGTAGACTGAGCCCCAAGGGGAGGGGGCTTCGGGCACCCCCACGTCTTGGCTCGGCAGCAAGCGGAAGAGTTCAGCACCCACGGCTGTCAGTCTGGCACCTTTCTGTCTCCACCACTAAATTCATTTTAAATTTAAGAAGTACAGATTTGAAATGAAACCATGAAAAAGGATTTCTCTTACAATAAACACATCAATGCTCATTTTCCTTATTATTCTACTTTTGGCTATTTTGTATAAAATCTTTAATTAAAGTTTTTCTTTGAAATTGTCATTATCAACCCAGAAGAAAGGAAGGGGAAAAAGAACAACACAGCTGTGCAGATATGAAGCACTATTCAGGACTAAATGAACTGGAACGAAATAAGTAGCTTGACTGTTATGTTCTTAGTTTTGGCTCTGTATTCTCAATAGCACAGTCTAACTTGTCACTTTATATCGATTCCATCTGTTTACACTCTGCAGAGTATTGGCTTCCTACCGTGAACATTTCCTATTTACCAGCTGGTAGAGATGCGCCAAACCAGATAGGAAAAAATTAGACTACATTCAGAACCTCATAAACACAAACTTCCAATCCAGGGACGAGCGGGAAGGGGGGGCCGGGCATCGCTCACCTTTCACAAAAGCCTCGCCTCCCTACCTCTGGGCTGATGCTCTCACTGCTCTGGCAATTGCCCTCACAGGCCAAGGACTATGAATTTCTTTACTGAATATATGCACACCCTGCCTTTACCAAAATCGAACAAGCTTACCTAAAAAGATACCCAAATAAGACCCACAAAAATGGAGAAAAGAAAAGACCCCGAAAAAATGAGCTAAAGAAACCTAAAAGTCATAGTTGACACAATGAAGCAAAACTCTGGTTTGGGGTCTCCTTGCAGCCAAGGTGAAGAGGGAAACTTGTGCTTATATAAAGGCGACAGGCCACGTGAACCTTTCCCCACATTCGATTTTTCATTTTTAAAATGCTTACCTGTAATGTATAGCTTACAGACTTCTATTAAGAAACTCTAGCTACGCATTGAACTTACGACACAGCTATAAAAGGTGCCCCATCTATATACCGAGGGACTTCTGAGGGTGCCAGGCTGGGTGTGGTGGCTCATGCCTATAGCCCCAGCATTGTGGGAGGCTAAGGCAGGAGGACTGCTTGAGGCTAGCAGTTCAAGACTAGCCTGGGCAATGTAGTAAGATCCCATCTCTATAAAAAATTAAAATTTTAAATTTAAAAAAGCATTGCTGATCTATAAGAAATGTTTCCTTTCTTTCATTTCTTTCTTACCCACCCCACACTCATAGGATGGGTGTTCCACCTCAACTGCCACAGGCCAAGAATCTTGGGGCCCCATAAAAGCCCCAGCCGGCCTCAGCTCACTCATAGGACAGAGCTGCACACCAGCAGGGGCAAGCCTGGAAGATCAGGAGCCACCATCCTGACCCAGCATCCTGCTGCTTGTCTGGACCTCACGGGAGAGGATGCTGCTTTGAGAAAGACAAACCGAAGAAGACTGTTTGGGTTATGTGGAAAGCTTCCCAGGCTGGGCCAACGCTGGGTACTGCCATGTGGCTATAGCACTTTGCCAAGAGCCTAGCCAGTCACAGACCACCTCACCTAAGAACTAGATCAGAATCACATTTTACAGTAGAAAAAGACCTTGTCTGTCATCTCCCTCAGCATTTCCCAAAATGACGTTCCTCCAAGTGCAAGTTCTGGATCTAGAGCTAAACAAATAAATGCACAGAAAGGCTGACTGCAGCAACATTCAATAGATTTCTATACAGCAGCCTCCTCTGAGCCTTCACTGTGCTAACGTACGTTGTGAATCCTCAAGGACTAGGGGAACAGCACTGGAGAAGCTGGGGCCAGCTCTAAGGGACCAAGTCAGCAGGACCTAGTGGTTAACTGTATGTAGAGGGTGAGGGAAAGGAAAGTCCAAGTGGCGGCCAGTTTCTGCCTTGGTGACTCGAGTGGATGAAATCCAGAATGTGGAATATGTTGCAGGTTTGGGAAGGAAGACTGTTAGTTAACTCAGTGCACGCTCAGCTGGGAGTGCCTGCATCCTCCCCGTTCACCCCCGTAGACATCTTTCCTCCTGGCAAATTGATCCAGTTGTTGGGAGAACACCCACCCTGTGCCTCCTGCCTGCCTTCTTCTGTTCATTCATGAATTCCTAACTTAATGAGCCCCTGGTATGTACACACCCTTCCTCTAAGGTCTAGTTCAAACCAATCACCCTCCTTGGGAACCTCCCCAGTAGCCAGTACGGGTGACTTCCTCTTACAAAGTCTTGGAGAGTTTACTGTCCATGTCTTTCAGCTGTCAGTATGAGCAATTTATATTGCTTTATTCCCTAACTCCTCTTGATCTAGGTGCTATACCACCCAATAAACACATTTTTAAACCATCATAACGTGTTGCGTATGCTTGTGTTCCCAAGGTGATTTTAAGTTTCCAGAGGACAAGAATCAGGCTTTAGTCTTCTCTGTATCCCCAATAACCACATGGTGTCCCCACAACCCCAGTAGGTGCTCAACAAATGCAGATGATGGTAAGAGGTTGACCGATGACTTCCAAGCCTGAAAACAGGTACCCCGACTTCAGTTGCATTCCCAGCAAATGTACCCACGACGCTGCTGACAGCACTCTCCTAAATACATCAAAACCCTCTTATCAGAAACCTTCAATCCTCCTCCTCCTGACCCATGCCTAAGGGTTAAAACCTGGCCTTCACATGCGTCTTTTCCTCCAGTCTACCTTTTGAAACTCGTCTGTCCCAACTTGCCTTGAGAAATGTAACTCGACAGAATAGCCGCAGGGCTTGTCTCCTTGTGGTGCTCTGGCCACATCCACACTTCCCTCTCCCCATGTCCTTTTCCTTTGCCAGGTTGCCATTCTGAAAACTACCCCACATCTCTTCCCCCACCCCATCCTCAACGTGCATTGCAAGTCTATCTATGGTCCAAACCCAAGCTCCAATATCACCTTCCTCACCCAATTGTTCCTGGCTATTCCAAGGAATATGAACTTTTCTACAAAACTTTCTTTATTCATACAGTAATTATTTACTGAGAGCATATCAGGTGCCAGGAACTGTTCAAGGCACCAAAGTTACAGCAGTGGACAGGAGAGAAAAGGTGCCTGCTCCCACAGAACACAGATCCCAGTCATAAACAAGTAAACAAACAACATTTCAGAATGTTCTACGTGTTATGGAAAATGTAGTTTTAGATAGGGTAGTCAAAAACATCTCACTGGAGAGCTGTCTAGTGCAGAGCTCTGAAAGCTGGGGCGTTTAAATGAAGTTTACTCGATGCACAAGCAAAAGACATGGGCATGTTCACCAGAGAAGGCTCTGGCTTATGTTTTGAACGGATAACTCTGGCTGTCATGTGGAATGCAGATTGTAAGGGGCAAGAGAGGCAATGGGAAACCTAGCTAAGGGGTCACTGACAAAGCACAGGCCAGCGACGATGGTGGTTTAGGCTATAATGATGGCAGTGGGGATGGATCAGAAGTGTCCAGGTTTGGGATCTAGTTCAGGATAGAGCAGACAGAACTTGCTGATGGCCTGGATATGGGAGGGGCACTTGTAAGGGAGAGGTGATCAAGACCGGTCCTTGGTTTCTGCTTGAATGAATGACGAGTGGTAGAACCATTTACTGACCTGGGAGGAAGGCTTATCCGGGTGGGGCAGGAGGACAGTCAAGAGTTACGTTTTTGTCTGCGGACACTGGTGAGTCTGGGGCCTCACAAGGAGATTGTAAATGTGGGCACCCTCAGCATATAGCCCTCTTATCCTTCCCTGAGTAGCTTTCAATCCTAGAGCAGTGGTCCCTAACCTTCTTGGCTATCTTCCACAAAACCTCTAGTTTTGTGGAAGATAACTTTTCCATGGACCAGGGGAGAGGGGGTATGGTTTCAGGATGAAACTGTTCCACCTCCGATCATCAGACACTAGTTAGATGATTCTCATAAGGAGCGTGCAACGTAGATCCTTGCATGCACAGTTCACAACAGGGTTCGCACTCCTGTGAGACTCTAACGCCGCTGCTGATCTGACAGGAGGCGGAGCTCAGGCGGTGATGCTCATTTGCCCACCACTCACCTCCTGCTGTGCAGTCTGGTTCCCAACATGCCACCAACCAGTACAAGTCTGCAGCCTGGGGGATGGGGACTGCCACCCTAGACGATTGCAAGCCATCTTTTAACTTTCCACGTAAGAACTCATATGTTTTATGTCCTCTAAATACAAACTCCTAATTTTGTTGAGTAACTTCTACGGGCCCAGCACTATGGTGAGTTCATGTCATATTTATTCTCACACAGAATCCCAACAACACCGGGAAAACCTTGCAATATTGTTCACCCAGTTCACAGATGGGGAAAGTCTCGAAAGAGGCAAGACTAGCTTGCTGAGGATCACTCAGAGAGTCTCTGTTACTGTTCAAATGCACGCTTGGGTTTGCTAAGGCCAGAGCTCCAGACTGTACCCCACACCATGCTGCTTTAAACATTTACCCCTACAAGCTTGTGTTTCCATTATTAATTTGTAACACAGAGAAAGACAAAAAAAAAAAAAAAAAAAAAAAACCTTAGTCTGAAATAATTGCAAATTCTGATATTGTAGAATCTTTGCTGTAGTTTCTTCATGAAGGCTTTCGTAAATTAATGACAGAGCAACCAAAAATAGGTTCTGGGGCAGAAGTATTCTCAATATAATTTTTAAATAAAATGCCAACGGATTATTTTGTGGTGTGAGATTCTCTAGATCAAAATATAAGTGCTACTCTTCATTTAGATGCACGTAGACACAAGAATAAAAGCTGTGACATTATTAATCACTATATTCAGTTATGATTGATAGGCTTTTCTGCGGGGAGGAAGAAGTGCCTCAGATACAATCTGTCCCAACAGCTCTACGATATGCTAATATTTTCTTCAGATGAAAGAGGAGATGTGTTCAAATACCTGCTACAATAGGCAATTAATACCAAGTGCACCAAAGTAGAGCTGATGAAAGTAGGATTAGGGGAATATTAGGAATTAACCAAGAGCTTGCATGTTTTAGTAAATGGCCTCATTTTGAGCTTGACACAGCCTTTCTGTCAGGCAGACAGACTGCATTCTAGTCTATTCATTCATATAATGTAGTGTTATAAAATTAAGGTGTGTTTATGAAATGGTGGCGATTCTAACAACTGATTCTTTATCCCTTGAATATTTAATTTTTAAGTGTCTTTGTAAAGAAAATTCACCTCTTTAAGAGAATGAATCTCCCCACCACTTTTATCTCTTCTTCATGAGGATATTACAGAGCAAGCCAGCAGCTCAGCAATTATAATTATTTACTAATTGCTTCTGAAATGACTATCTCCACACACCTCCAAGGCACCAGGGTAATCCCATAAAAACCTGTGTCAAATCACTCGGTGTCCAACAGACACGCTTGTCACAGCCGACTGGGTAGACCAGATGTTCTGGCATCATGGTGCCTGAACCTTCAAGCATTTTTTTTCTTTTGAGAGCTCCCTGACTCGGGTAGTGACATGGTACAAGAGGAAACAGCCTGGGGCTTTGGATTCTTTCTTTTTCCTTTTATACTTCTTTAACTGAATATATATTCTTTAATTCTAGTCTTCAGTGAAGAACACGTTTTTTTTTTGAGGGGGAGAGTCACAACCTTCTGAATATACACTGTATTCCCACACAGGTCAGAATAGCTTCCTGTTTCTCAGTACTTCCCTCAACAGGGCTTACAATGAGCCCTCACCCCACCTTAGATGGTAAGATGGGATTTTCTTCCTGTCTTAGCCACTCCTATCTTCACCTCTTGTCGGGAGCTGACAAACGATAGATGGAGTAAAAAACCTGACACTTGGTCAGCCTGGCAACACACTGCATCTTTGTTCAAGTTCCTTCTCTCCTGGCAGTTCTCACCTGAAGAATGTGAGGAAGCAGTCTGAGGTCTCGGGCACTGCCACCGCTACAGGATGGAACTGGGACCCCGCAGGCAGAGAGGGTGCATGAAAGACTGATGAGGTGGAAGGAGTGTGAAAGGCAGGACACCAGAGAGAAAAGGGAAGAAAATGCCCAAATGCCTGAATGCCCAAATGCCTTTCTGCTCCGTGGACAGAAAGGCAACTCTGTGGTTAGGACACAAGGCTCCACTGACTTCTGCAGTGATGATGAACAGAAAGACTTCTCTCTGTGATGGACTGGGTCTAACTACAGGCATAACAAGTTGTCACATTTGCTGAATGCAAAGTAAGCATCAACATATGCCTGCTTAACCTCTGTTCTCAGCTTCCCTCCATATCAGTATGGGATAACAACGGTACCTGCCTCATGGGGTTCACCTGGGAATGAAATGACTTAATACGATAAAGCACTTAGAAAAGCTCCTAGTAAGTGCTCAGTGCTAGCTATTATTACTAGAGTTGGCAAAATCTGAAAAATTACATTAGTGTCCATAAGATTAAGGCCCCACCCACCAAGAGGGGTCCCTTCTATAGGTAGCTATAGCAGACGCATTGGTTGCCTTCCCAAATCCATTCACCTCTAGTCACTTCTCTCCTTTACTTTTTTTTTTTCCTGAGATGGAGTCTTGCTCTGTCACCCAGGCTGGAGTACAGTGGCACGATCTCGGCTCACTGCAACCTCTGCCTTCCGGATTCAAGCGATCCTCCTGCCTCAGCCTCCCAAGTAGCTGGGACTACTGGCGTGCACCACCATGCCTAGTTGATTTTTGTATTTTTAGTAGAGACAAGGTTTCATCATGTTGACCAGGCTGCTCTTGAACTCCTGACCTCAGGTGATCTGCCCACTTCGGTCTCCCAAAGTGCTGGGATTACAGGCGTGTGCCACCGTGCCTGGCTGCCCACTTCTCCTTTCTAACAAAACCCTCTATTTTCCATTTTGTTCAGACATCCGCCCTCCTTGGGTGGCTATGTGCTTCATAGGAGGGAACCCAGTGGCCACACCAGGTGGTGATGAAGGTTGCTCCTGGCTGCTGGCAGGAACCAATTCCCTTGCCCATGATTGCTTTAGGTGTGGGCATAATTCCAGGCTGTGGGACACAGTGAGGGACTTTCTCTTATTTTTAGAGTCATACTAGGAAAAAAGGCCCATTGAAAAAAAATTGACATCAAAATATCTGCCTGAAGTGGTAGCAACCTCCTGGTGACCAGAAAGAGAGGCAGGTGGGTTAGTCAACCCTAGCCTCCACTCCCTCCTGACTTCTTGGGTGACACAAGAAGCTCCTTATTTTCTAAGATAGTTAAGTTGGAGCCTTCGGTTTCTCATAAGGGAAAAAACCAAACATCTCTGTGGCCAAGGGGTTGCCACCTGGTGGCAGGTAAAGATGGCCACAGCAAGGGTTTTAGTGGTGTTCGGCAAGGAGAACAAGCTTCACCCATCAGTGGGGGAAGGGACTCACATTTACTGAATATCTGCTGTATGCAGGGGCTTTGCTTACATTCATTCTTGTCCGTACCCTGAAAGGTAGGTTTTGTTGTCTCCACTTTAGAGATGAGGAAACTCAGAACAAATGAGAAACCATTCAAGGCACCCCCCCACCACCAGCAGCAGCGGCAGTGTTTCAGCCCAGGAGTACCTGATTCTCCACAAATCCCTCTGGCTCCTAGGAGACTCTGAAGACAAAGAAGCTGAAGACCAGGGGACTCAAGAGCCAGTCCAGGAGATGCTCAGGCAAGGACACAGCGGGGGCCACATGAATGCAGAGGATCATGGTTGTGGCCAAAACGAAAAGCAAGGGCCAGGAGAGTGACAGCAAGTGAGGAACGCACCAGGACTTAGCGTGCTTGTTGAGTGGAACCTGAGTGCAGATTAAACCAGAGCCAGGACCAGGTGGATCCTGAAGAGGACACGATGAGAACCCCCCTGGGCTTACAGAGCCTCCTCCACCAAACAGAGAGCGCCTCTTCCCATGAAGCCATGGGGCACAGTCACCAAAGATGGAGAGACGAGACCCAGAGATCATCCAATCTGGCCTTCTCCCTTGGCTTAGAGAGACAATGACGTTCAGAGAGCCAAAGCGTTCAACTGGATAATGAGCGTGAATGTGAGCATCTGTTGGAGGGTCTGAGGGCCCGTGAAGAAGAGAGATGCTCACAAACCAGCCATCAGACCAAGCTCACTGCAGAAGAAAACAATTAGGTTTTGTTTTCCCACTGCTGATTATTTGCTGTTGTAGGAAGGTTTGGGGTTCCCACTGCTAATTATTTGCTGTTGTAAGAAGGCCAGTCCACACATGGATCAGCAGAGCCTGGCTTCAAAAATTCAGAGACATCTGCATGCATTCTTGGCTCCAGTAAGCCACTGGACTCATATTTAAAACAAAATAATCAGCATTCTTTCATTCCCAAACTGTAACCATCACCCAGCAATGACATGTGTATGAAGAGAGGATTACTTAGATAATTCCTAAGTCTTCCTCTCAGTCTCCAACATTAGTGTGTGACCTTTAGAAGGGTCAGAGTCTTCATTAGAAGCATGCTACTGCACCCAGCACACAGTTGAGGGGTGTACTGATTTGTTCTCTTTATTTGGAGGTGGAGGGGCTGGAAAGGAATGAGATTCATTTGTGTTCCTACCTGTACTTCAAAGGAAGCTGTAGGGATAAGCATAATAGTAGCAGCTGGCATTTATTAAGTGTTCCAGGTGCTTTATTCTGGATCTTTTTAAGCCACACAGTAGCACGTCAAGGTGGTGGCTGTTATCCCCACTGACAGGTGAAGAAACCCAGCGATGAGGGCTTGCCTGAGACCACGTGGCTGGTAAATGGCAGAGCCCCAGGATGGAAACTCAGGTTTGCCCGGGTCCTGGGGTCAGTCTCCTCCAACCTCCCCTGCCTGCTCAGGGTTGGGGTCGTAGGTAGAATCTGGGTTACAGTCTGTGCTGGCTGGAACACACAGCAGAAAAAACCCTCCAGTACTCTGGTACTAAGCGTTAACCTTTTCCCTTCACCTGTTTGTTCTCATGGGCAATTGCATGAAAACCACCTGGGTTTCCACTTTCAGCAGGGTGTTCCATGGGGAGGATGATGGGATAAAAAAATTAACGGAAAGGATGGACAGCGATGGAGTTCCATTTGAGATTTGCTCACCACAGCCTTATTTTGAGCCATTTACAACCCTGGCCTTTGTCTGCATTTCCACACTCAAGGTCATGTTGCATTATTGATCCTTAACAATGTTTCTGCTGCTGTAATAATTGTCATAAACAGTGGACTTTTTCAGAAGCATGTCATGATGAACACAGTTTAAAGAGAGAAAAGACATATACCCCTAAGTAATACCAATTGCACGACAAATTTCTTGCAGAATAACAAATAGGTCACAGCAAAAGCAGCAGACAATTATACCTGGGTTCCTACTAATATCAACTATAGTGAAACAGGTTTTTAGAAACACATAATGCTAAGAAACTATCATATTGAGATGAATTTTCTGGTGTTAATGGTATCAGACAGGGAAATTGAGACAAACATTTTGTGCATCTCTGGCTATTTTTGAGTATGAAATATATGAGTCTCAGAAGAGCGCAAAAAAGAAAGAAAATTTGTCACATTTCAAACCAACATATTGAATCAAATAAATTAAACCATGATTCTCAAACTGCTCATGCAACTGACAGGCCCAAATGCATTTTAAAAAGGAGTCTGATTCCAGCCCCTGAATGACATTATCATCTCCTCCCCTCCTTAGCTGTGTGCTGTGAGATCTAACCACAATCAGCAAATAGGAATGATGCTATATGCTCTTTTTCTGAACACATAGTAGCTTTCATGGCTAAATTACTCAATACTTAAGTATATATCACTTTGAGTTTGACTGGTTATTTTTACTATGCAGCTCTCGATTGGCATTGACTGCTGCAAAGCAGCCGTTTTCCCTTTCTAAAGAGAAACCTGCTCAGTCTTAGACAAAGACAGAAAAGGCAGCCCTACTAATAATGATCTAAAGTTAATACAAAAGCAATTAATATTCCAGGACTTCTGCTGGTGTCACTCATCAAAAGAGATGCCATCCAAGACAGCCAAAGTAGTCAGAACGCAAGCTTTCGCCCTGGCTTGTTATCAGAAGATCTATTTAGTCGGACAGTGTTGACGTGAGAACTCGGATGACGAGGTGTGGCTCATTTTCTACCATCTACCTCCGCTAACAATTACTGCTGATGATGGGTGGGGTGGGGGGAAATCGTGTCTTTAAAATCTCTATTACCTTTTCTCCCACTTGGATTTCAAGTTCTCTTAATGTGCGGCAGCAATCCATTTCATTCCCACCTTCCCTTAGAAACAAAAAAAATAACTTTATTAAAACATTTTAACCAAATAAGTGTTTACACAGGATATGCAGAGATCAAAATTACAAGGATTTCCAAATAATCTATTTCAAAATGCAAGGTATTTCTTACAAGCTACTGTCTGCCAGGATCATGAACTTGGGCAAATTACTTTGTTTCCCCTGGCCTGTTTTCTTATCCGTAAAATGAAATACAGTAGCATTTACTCCTCCTAAGGTAATGTGCAAATTAAACAATTACAGCTGACACTTAATGAGCACTTACTGTGTCCCAAGCCTTAACAAGCCTCATCCCTTTTAAGCCTCTCAACAGCTCTATGGATTTGGGACCATTATCATCCCTGCTTTACCGAGGAGACTGACGAGGATCTTAATAGATGAGGAAAATGAAGGTCACATGTGAGGAAGTGGAGGCGCTAGCGTCAGACCCAGGTGTTCTGGGTTCACATCCAGCTCCTAACCTCTCTGCTGCGGCTGCAGCACTTTGATCTGACCACTGTGGGGCTCTAGGTCCCCTCAATGGCTCACTTTCAGCTGCTCAATGAAGGTTCAATGTGTCTGTACCATCCCTGGGTTTCATCTGCTTGTCCCTATTCACTGGTTTTTATTTTGCATTATCTGTGTATTTACAAACCACTGCAGCGCCCCTCCTTGGGACAAACTGGTAGGGTGAGGGTGGGAAGAGAACACGAGGAGGCAGAGCTGGTGCCCCCCACTTTACAATGTCTATCCATGCCTCCTACCTGCCAGGTCTGGGGCCGTGGTGCTAAGTAAGACACCGCCCGTACTGGTGACAGTGACGGATGGGAAATAAGCAAACAAGTAATGTGAGCTGAAATAATAACAGGTGCCATGAAGACAATAAAGATGGGCAGGGAGATAAATTGGAGATGGGGGAAGATGGGATGACTCTTTGGATGGAGTGGGTAGCAGGTCTCTCTGGCCAAGTGTCTTTTGGATAGAGGCCCACAAGGTGAAGGGCCATGAAGCCTTCCAGGCAAAGCAAAGGGAACAGGCAGCTGGCATGAAGCCCTTGGCTGGCAGGAGCTCAGCAGATCCCAGGGTCAGCAGGAAGGAGGCCAAGGAGACCAGAGCTGGATGGGCAATAAGGTGTGCAGGCTATGTTCAGATGGAGGCAGATGCCAGGCCCGTGAGTCTGTGGGCCATGATAAGGAGTCTAGACTTCAAAGGGTAAGGGGAAGACACTGGAGTGCTTAGCAGAGATTAAATTCCTTACATAGGAGGAAACTGAGTCTCAGAGGGGTTCTGTTCCCAAGTTAAAGATAGGACCTGATCAGGAATTCAAATCTATAATGCTATGTTAAATGTAATCTTTTAAATCCTCTTTAATAATATATTCAATAGATACAAAACACTATTTGTAAAATATTTAGGAATTAAAGAATAAGCCGGGTGTGGTGGCTCACGCCTGTAATCCCAGCATTTTGGGAGACTGAGACAGGCAGATTACCTGAGGTCGGGAGTTGGAGACCAGCCTGACCAACATGGAGCAACCCCGTCTCTACTAAAAATACAGAATTAGCCGGGCGTGGTGGGGCATGCCTGTAATCCCAACTACTCAGGAGGCTGAGGCAGAAGCATCACTTGAACCTGGGAGGCAGAGGTTGCAGTGAGCCAAGATCACACCATTGCACTCCAGCCTGGGTGACAACAGCAAAACTCCATCTCAAACAAACAAAAAAAAAAGGAATTAAAGAATAAAAATTAAACAAATGCTTGTTTACTCAACCCTAGCCCCCATCCAACTGAAGCAATGCAACACTACCAGTGCCTTGGAACTCCAGGAAGCCCTCCCTTCCCAATCACATCCTCCTGCCTACTTCTAGCCAAGTTGGCCAAGGCTTTGTCAGGTCCGCACTGCAGTTCAGCCCCTCCCTCTAATCAATCCTGCTTCAGCCTGCTTCCCTTTACCGGTGTTTTCCCTCGTCTACATCTTGCTCCCCAAACTCCATCTCAGTGTCTGCTTCAGGAGAACCCAGCCTATGGCCATTTACTGTCAGGTACTAACTTAGTGACACCAGCTTTCTTTAGATGAATATTGAATGGTATGTCTTTTTAAATCTTTTCACTTTTAACCTTTATGTTTGGGTTTAGGTTTTTCTCTTAGTGGATTTTACTATTTGTTATCTAGACAGACAATCCTTGTCTTTTAAGTGGACTACACGATAATTGAATGTGTAAGTCTTAAAATTTATTTTGCCAGAAATTAATGTAGTTACTTTCTTTTATTTTTTCTATTGCATAATTATTTCTATCCTTTTCTTTTAGTCTTTTAATCCTTTCTACTTTCAAAAGTCAAAACTGGAATTTTATCCAGTCTGATAATCTCTGTCTTTTAACTGAAATATTTGATCCTTTGCATTTAATGTAGTTATGTTATATACAGATGGGGGTAGGTCTATAAATTTGTCTTCTCTATTTGTAGTATCTGTTGTAGATTTTGTCCCCTTTCTTACCTTCTTTTGGATTGAGTATTTGAAAATCATTTCATTTTTTTCTTCCAAATGTTGGGAGTTAAATACTTTGTTTCTATTCTTTAGCAGTTACCCTAAAAATCACAATGTGCATATATAACATTTCAATGTACAAAATTAATCAATATATTTATCCTCCTGCTGGCTATCAAATAGATCTTAGAAAACTTTAACTCAATTTATCCACACTCAGCTGATCGTTGTCTAATGTTTTAACTCTGAACTTTTTATTTAACATGCACAGACATTTTTGTAACCACCTTATAGAGCCAAAAATCATTTCTATTTACCCATATTTTGCCACTTTCTTTGCTTTTCACTCCTAAATTCTCAGACCTTTCATCTAGGATTACTTTCCTTCTGCTTCTAGCAGAATCAAGATCTTTCAGTCAAGATCTGCAGGAGATTAAATGTCTCCGTTTTGTCTGAAAATGTCTTTAACCCTCAGTCTTTATTTTTTTTTTAATGTTTTCTCACTGACTTTTATGTCTATAATATTCAAAAATTCAAAATAAGCTGTCCAAATCGAACTGACCTTTAGAGGCATACAAATTCAAAATGTTTTACAACAGGTTTTCTTAAAAATATAGGTTCTGGCTGGGCGCAGTGGCTCATGCCTATAATCCCAGCACTTTGGGAGGCTGAGGCTGGCGGATCACCCGAGGTCAGGAGTTCAATACCAGCCTGACCAGCATGGTGAAACCCTGTCTCTACTAAAAATACAAAAATTAGCCAGGCGTGGTGGCGCACACCTGGCCAAAAGCCTTTCTTATTTCTTTCTTCTCTTCCACAGGCTGGAGTCAGCTAGACCTGACTAAAGTCAGCTTCACATCTACTCTGTGAACCAATGCTCTGCTGATGCTGTTTCCTTTATCCATCTGAATCTCTGATACCTGGACTGCCAAAGGAATCTTGCAATACACAGTACTGGTGAATAAATTCAGCTTCACGGCTGGGTGCGGTGGCTCAAGCCTGTAATCCCAGCACTTTGGGAGGCCGAGATGGGCGGATCACGAGGTCAGGAGATTGAAACCATCCTGGCTAACACGGTGAAACCCCGTCTCTACAAAAAAAAAATAGAAAAAACTAGCCAGGCGAGGTGGCGGGCACCTGTAGTCCCAGCTACTCGGGAGGCTGAGGCAGGAGAATGGTGTAAACCCGGGAGGCGGAGCTTGCCGTGAGCTGAGATCCGGCCACTGCACTCCAGCCTGGGCGACAGAGCGAGACTCCGTCCTAACAACAACAAAAAAATTCAGCTTCAACAGAATTCTCAGGTTCTTTAGGAGGTTTTTCTTCAGAACTCTCAGTAAGTCTTCTTGTGTGGTGCTCAGAAAGCTTTGAAACACTTCTGCTAAGATTTATAATGATTGTTTTATACACGAACGATTGTAGTTATTCCTCATGGAAGCAACATCGTACCAAGCGCCACATGGATTATCTAATACGCAAGGGCCGTCTCCATCCATATGTAGAAATGTCCTACACGTCCATCTGAAGCAAATCTCAAAAGGTTCAGCCTGATCATTTTAAGCAAAATCATTCATTGGGTGTTTCTGAAGAGATGATGATGATGTTTCTACCGTTATTATAGATGATTCAAGGTCCTCTATACTCGATACAATAGTTCCACATTTTGCCCTTACCACCTCTCATACACTCAGAGATAGAGACTTTTAAAATATCATTCCAGGTCATACCTTTATAATCTTCATGCTGCTTCCAACTTAACCAACTACTATCAGATATTCAGGAACTTCCTCAATATGGTGATTTTGATACATGACAAGTTCTGGTAAGGCCAGGACAGAAGAAATGGCATACTCTGTCTGTGTTATGTTCACTGTATGTTATCAGTGGCATTGAGTTTTGGCTGGTATAAAATGTGATATCCTGGCCGGGCACGGTGGCTCATCATGCCTGTAATCCCAGCACTTCTGGGGCTGAGGCAGGTGGATCACCTGAGGTCAGGAGTTCGAGACCAGCCTGGCCAATATGGTGAAACCCCATCTCTACTGAAAATACCAAAATTAGCTGGGTGTGGTGGTGGGCGCCTATAATCCCAGCTACTTGGGAGGTTGAGACAGGAGAATCACTTGAACTCGGGAGGCAGAGGTTGCAGTGAGTTAAGACTGCACCCTTAGTGAGCTGAGATCTGGCCACTGCACTCCAGTCCGGGCGACAGAGCGAGACTCCGCCTCAAAAAAAAAAAAAAAAAAAAAAAA
>NW_016814226.1:1168483-1175500 GCF_001698545.2 Rhinopithecus bieti
AAAAAAAAAAAAAAAAAAAAAAAAAAAAAGCGATATCCCCAAACATATTTCCAGAAGGGAATTGCTGTGACCAGAATATGAAATCCCACCACCACAAATTCAGGGAATTTGAGCTGCACCTCCATCTATGTCCCAAAATCCAGCCCCAGTGTAATGACCTGATAATGCAATCACTACCTCTTATTTTTATGAAAGTTGATGTGAAGAAATTATACGAGCTCTGGTTGAAACAGTTCTTGTTGGAACACAGTAGGCAGAGGTGCCAGATGTTTTTGCTTTTTCCAAGTACTCCGGTATCACTAGATGAGGGTCCCATGGGCTACCACAGAAAAAACTTACTCTTATTTTTAGAAATACGGTATAGAGGCTGGGTGCGGTGGCTCACACCTATAATCCCAGCACTTTGGGAGGCTGAGGCAGGCGGATCACCTGAGGTCGGGAGTTTGAGACCAGCCTGGCCAACATGGCAAAACTGCATCTCTACTAAAAGTACAAAAATTAGCCGGGCATGGTGGAACACACCTGTAATCACAGCTACTTGGGAGGTTGAGACAGGAGAACCGCTTGAATCCAGGAGGCAGAAGTTGCAGTGAGCGGAGATCGCACCACTGCACTCCAGCCTGGGTGACAGCAAGACTCTGTCTCAAAAAAAAAGAAAGAAAGAAAGAAAAGAAATATAGTATATAGTATAGAGTTCTGGGATGACAAATATTTTATGTCAGAATACTGAAAAGATTATTTCATTACCTTATAGCCTTCACTGTCACTGTTGAGAAGTTGGTGTCAGTCTAATTGTCACTCCTCTGAAGTCAATTCTGTTTTTCTTCTCACTGCCTATAACATTTTCTCTTTGGTTTTGATGTCTGCAGTTTCACTGTGATAATGTCTAGATAGGCATTTCTTTTTATTTATCTGGCTTGAGATTCTCAGCCATTATCTTTTCAAATATGATCTCTGCCCCGTTCTTTCTCTTATATTGCTATGGGTTGAAGGTGTTCCTCCAAAATTTAGGTGTTGCCACTGTGAGAAGATTAAGAGTTGGTTAGGCCTGAAGGTTCCGCCCTCTTGAATGGAATTAGGTACTTTTTTTTTTTTTTCTGAGATGGGAGTCTCACTCTGGCACAATCTCAGCTCACTGCAACCTTCGGCTCCTGGGTTCAAGCGATTCTCCTGCCTCAGCCTCCCAAGCAAGTAGCTAGGACCACAGGCATGCACCACCACACCCAGCTAATTTTTGTATTTTTAGCAGAGACGGGGTTTCACCATGTTGGCCAGGCTGGTCTTCAGTTCCTAACCTCAAGTGATCCACCCACCTTGGCCTCCCAAGCATTTTGAGCTCATTCATAAAAAGGAATGAGGTACTAATTCATGCTGTAACATGGGTGAGCCTTAAAAACATGTGCTAGACACAAAAGATCAGCCTTCTTGATTGGCACACAGGTCACAGGAGCCTGGGATTACAGGCGTGAGCCACTGCGCCCAGCCTCAGATGCCCTTATAAAAGGTCTTGTCAGAGGGCGCCAATATTCTCTTGCCCTTCCTCCTTCCACTATATGAGGATGCAATAAAGAGGCCTTCACCACACACTGCTGCCTTGATCTTGGACTGCCTAGCTTCAAGAACTATGAGAAATAAATTTCTTTTCTTACAAACTATAGTACCCAGTCTCAGGTATTCTGTTACAGCAGCATAGAACAGACTAAGACAGGTATCTTTTTGGAAATCCAATTAGAAGTATGTTAGGCCTCTTCTTCCGTCTTCCATGTCTCTTACGCCTGTCCTCCTAATTTTGTATTTTTTGTCTTTCTGTACTGCATTCTAGGTAGTTTCTTCAGAGCTCTCTCTCATTCCACAAATGTTCCTTTCAGCTGTGTTTAATCCACTATTTTTACCCATCCACTGTATTTTACATCTACAATCAGATTTTTCAGAAGTTCTATTTTATACTTCTTCAAATATTCACTTTATTGCCTGTTTTGCATTCATATTTTGAATCTATTCTTTCATTTCTTTAAACACATTAAAACACTAGTTTTAGATTACATACATGATAGTTCCAATATTTCAAGTGTTTGGGGACCTGATTCTGTTGGATATGACATCTATTGGTTTGCAGTCCTCATTCTTTGACAGTTTCAATGTTTTGAGTGTTTGGAGATCTGATTCTATTGGGTATTATATCTATTTGTTTGCAGTTCTCATTCTTTGATAGCTCCAATGTTTCGAGTGTTTGGAGATCTGATTCTATTTGGTATGATATCTATTTGTTTGCAGTTCTCATTCTTTGATAGTTCCAACGTTTCGAGTGTTTGGAGACCTGATTCTATTGGGTATTACATCTATTGGTTTGCAGTTCTCATTCTTTGTCTCTTCATATGTTTTTTAAGATTTTTTGTGTGTGATCTGATGTTACTTGGCACTTTATCTGTGGAATTTCTTCAAGGGATAGGTTGAAGATGCATTCTTTCACAGAAGGGCACACCCCGCCCAGGACTACTCAAATAAGTTCCTTGCCTGCAACTTTTCAGAACACATAGCATGAACTCAAGCACAGACTCTCATGCAAATCAACTTGTAATTACAATTTTCCCCTTATTCACTCAACCAGTGTTGAAATAGGTAGTTTTCCTTATTGTGCCCTTTTGTGATGAAGGTTTGTATTTGTAATCGCTGAGGGTGTAGGGTCCTTACTTTGTAGGCAACCGTCCTTTGTTAAGTCCTTCCACCTTGGGAAGGCCTTCTAGGCTTTGTCTCTTGTCTCCGTACTCCAAATGGCAAAACTGAATACACAAATTCACCAGGATTTGGCCAATACCCTCAGGGTAGAAGCTGACTTTACAGAGTGCTCTCTTCTCTAGATCCCAAGTTTCACTCTGTTTGGCCTTTGAAGATTCCTTACTTTCTTGCCAGCTCAGCAATGTATTAAAATGTATGTATATATTTTGCCTTTTATCCAGCATTTTAATTATTTTCAGTAGAAGTGTTGTTCATGGTACATAGCCTACTGTATTGCTAGAAAAATAAGTCTCTGTTCCCTATAATGTATTGTCTCCAACAATGAAGATAATTCTGCTTCACGAGTAAATCAGAAATCTTTCAAATTTAGTTTAAATGTTTAGCCTTTTATGTTTAAGAGAGTAACTCATGATCCCTTTCATCTCAGATTATTAGACAAGTTTCACAATAAGGAAGAAAAGGCTCTCCTGCTTTCAGTTTTTCCAGTTTTAGCTTTCCCAACTAAGAATATTCATACTAGTTTACTGTCCACCCAAGAATGTTATTCATAAAATTGGGATGGTTTTATGTCAAGAACAAGAATATGCAGCCTATAAGACAAACGGTCATTCTTTTGAAAGAGCCTGGAAATCATCTTAGTCCCCACTTAGCACCAACTAAAGAGAGCCCAGAGAAGTTCCAAAACATGGAGGGGATGCTACTGTGTCACTCTTGCTGGAGCTGCTGCACTCATTCCTTTTTTTTGAGACCAAGTCTCACTCTGTCACCCAGGCTGGAGTGCAGTGGTGCAATCTGGGCTCACTACATTCTCTGCCTCCTGAGTTCAAGTGATACTCCTGCCTCAGCCTCCGGAGTCGCTGGGATTACAGGCACACACCACCACACCCGGCTAATTTTTGTATTTTTAGTAGAGATGGGGTTTTGCAATGTTGGCTAGGCTAGTCTCGAACTCCTGACCTCAGGTGATCCGCCCAATTCAGCCTCCCAAAGTGCTGGGATTACAGGCATGAGCCACTGCGCCTGGCCATCTTTATTTTTTTTAATTGTGATAAACACGCACAAAAAACATAACCATTTTTAAGTGTGTAGTTGAGTAGTGTTAAGTATATTCACATTGTTGTGCAAAAGATCTCTAGAACATTTTTATCTTGCAAAATCAAAACTCTACACCCATGTACAGAAATTCCCTATCTCCCCCTCCTCAAGACACAGATTCTTACACCTAAACTGTATCAGTGATGCATCCATCATAAAAGCCATGATACCAGAATTTTCTAATATTTCAGGATCAAATTTAATTTTTTTATCCCCTTAGGAAGGTCAGTTCTTCATTCTATGATTTTGTCCATCTTTTGTTCATATTAAATATAGTTTTCTCTTATCAATTGATGTTAATTGGCTTTTGTGGGGTTTTTTTTCAGTGAACTAGAGAGTGTATTTATAATTTCAACTTTTATTTTTTATTCTTTTTTTTTTTTTTTTTTTTTGAGACATAGTCTCACTTTGTCACCCAGGCTGGAGTGCACAATCTCAGCTTACTGCAGCCTCCACCTCCCGGGTTCAGGTGATCCTCCCACCTTAGCTTCCCGAGTATCTGCGGCATGCCACCATGCTCAGCTAATTTTTAAATTTTTTGTAGAGATGAGATCTCACTATATCATCCAGGCTGGTCTCAAACTCCTGGGCTCAAGTGACCCTCTCACCTCAGCTTCCCAAAGTGCTGGGATTACAGGTGTGAGCCACCACAACCAGCCTCAAGTTTTATTTTAGATTAAGGAGTACATGTGCAGGTTTGTTACATGGGTATATTGCCTGATGCTGAGGTTTGGGGTACAAATAATCCTGTCACCCAGGTAGTGGGCATAGTACCTAATAGTGTCTCAGCCCTTGTCCCCATCCCTTCACCCTCTAGTCATCTGCCATGTCTGCTGTTCCCATCTTTATGTCCACATGTACAATGTGTAGCTCCCCACTTGTAAGTGAGAACATATGGTATTGGTTTTCTGTTCCTGCATTAATTTGCTTAGGATAATGGCCTCCAGCTGCAAAGGACATGATTTCATTCTTTTTTATGGCTGCATAATATTCCATGGTGTATATGTACCACATTTTAAAATTTAATCCACCATTGTTAGGCACCTTGGTTGGTTAATTCCATGTCTTTGCTACTGTGACCAGTGCTGTGATGAACATATGAGTGCATGTGTCTTTTGGTAGAATGATTTGCTTTCCTTGGGCTATATACCTAGTAATGGGATTGCTGGGTCCAATGCTAGTTCCAAGATCTTTGAGAAATCTCCAACTGCTTCTCATAGTGGCTGAACTACACATTTAATTCTTAAATATAAGTGGTTACACAACTCCTGAGGAAATGAGGCTTATTCATTTAAAGTCAGATATAAGTAAATATTTTTATTACTAAAACAGTATTTCCTAAATCATATACTAGAATAAATAAGTTTACTGCTGATTGAGACATTAAAGGTCAAACTCCAATCTGCTGTTGTTGCAAAAAAAAAAAAAAAACAGTCCCATGTTTTATGCAAAAACTATGAAATAAGTAGCTCATACAAAGATCTTTTTTTTTTTAATTTCTAGCCACGAAAACATCATCACTTTCCAATGAACAACACTAAAAATGTATAAAAACCTACAAATTTTAAATTTGGCAATTTAATATTTTACTTCAAAATTAAATTCCATTAATTCCAATTTTAAATATATTGCAAGTAAACTATTTTTGTCTGGTTTTAATTTTCTATGTTTACATTTTATTACAGTATCATTCCTCTTGTTCTGAAATACATTCTATATAGATGCTAAAATCTTCCCTAAATAAAACTTGACTGGATTAATTCCATTAAATTCCATATGGAGAAGCTCTACAAACCCATCTTCCATATATAGCTGTTGATATGATTAGTTCCAATGGCTTCACGTCATAGCTCTTACTCATCATTTCAAATTTCACATTTTCACATGAGCAAACAAACACTTACCTCTTTATACCATTTATATATAGGTCAATTCCACCAAACCTGGACAGAAAGGCAAGGTACGGTACAGTACCAGAGGTGCTAAGGGGGATCTACAGTCAAAGGAGAAGAATGACAACATGTTAGAGAATTAAGATCCAAGCAATAGACGGTGAAGCAGATTTCTAAATCACAGCTTTCAGGATGTAATAGAGAACACTATTAATGGGAAGAGCATTCCATCAAACATTTAAATACAAACTGCTTAACCCAGGTGTCAGGGTGAACATGCATTCTCAGCAAATAAAGTGTAAATAGCACCCTGGAATGCCAGTCTGTGCTCAACTGAAAGTCAACGAGTTATCTACAAAATTATTTAAAATCATCTAAAAAATAAAATTAGCATAAATATACTCTATATATACTCTAATATGTGCTATACATATAATACATATTAGAAGCTGAGGCCATAGCACAATTGTATACTGAGTGTCACATGAACTTCGTACATGACTTTGTATATATAGTTTTAAGGTAGAAAAAAATCCATTTTTAAATTAAAAATTCCACAAAGGGTATCATTGGGTCACGTGGGTCAATACAGACTGCAGATTTAAATAGAAGTATTACCTCAATGTTTAATTTGCTGACGCTGATAGCTACACTGTGATTATGCAAAAGAATAGCTCTTAGGAAATGTACGCTGATGTTTTTTGAGGTAAGGAACTATGATATAAGCAACTTCCCCTCAAGTGTTTTTTTGTTTATTTGTTTTTGTTTTTATTTTTTGAGATGGAGTCTCGCTCTGTCACGCAGCCTGGAGGGCAGTGATGGAATCGTGGCTCACTGCAACCTTTGCCTCCCCAGTTCATGCGATTCTCCTGCCTCAGCTTCTGGAGTAGCTGGGACTACAGGCGTGCACCACACCCAGCTAATTTTTGTATTTTTAGTAGAGATGGGGTTTCCCCAGGCTGGCCAGGCTGGTCTTGAACTCCTGAGCTCAAATGATATGCCCGCCTCAGCCTCCCAAAGTGTTAGGATTACAGGCATGAGCCACCGCACCTGACCCCCCTCAAGTGTTTTTAAACATATATACGTGTGTGTGTGTACATTGTTTGTGTATGTTGTTTGCATACACATACACACAGATAATGAGAGATCACAGGAGAAACAAATGAGGTAAAATGTTCACAACAGGTCAATCTCAGTGAGGGTATATAGGCATTATTTGTGCCATATGAGTGCTATTTGTACTTTTCTTATTCTTGCAACTTTTCTTTTCTTTTCTTTCTTTTTTTTTTTTTTT
>NW_016814226.1:1178281-1235779 GCF_001698545.2 Rhinopithecus bieti
TATAAAACCTACAAATTTTAAATTTGGCAATTTAATATTTTACTTCAAAATTAAATTCCATTAATTCCAATTTTAAATATATTGCAAGTAAACTATTTTGTCTGGTTTTAATTTTCTATGTTTACATTTTATTACAGTATCATTCCTCTTGTTCTGAAATACATTCTATATAGATGCTAAAATCTTCCCTAAATAAAACTTGACTGGATTAATTCCATTAAATTCCATATGGAGAAGCTCTACAAACCCATCTTCCATATATAGCTGTTGATATGATTAGTTCCAATGGCTTCACGTCATAGCTCTTACTCATCATTTCAAATTTCACATTTTCACATGAGCAAACAAACACTTACCTCTTTATACCATTTATATATAGGTCAATTCCACCAAACCTGGACAGAAAGGCAAGGTACGGTACAGTACCAGAGGTGCTAAGGGGATCTACAGTCAAAGGAGAAGAATGACAACATGTTAGAGAATTAAGATCCAAGCAATAGACGGTGAAGCAGATTTCTAAATCACAGCTTTCAGGATGTAATAGAGAACACTATTAATGGGAAGAGCATTCCATCAAACATTTAAATACAAACTGCTTAACCCAGGTGTCAGGGTGAACATGCATTCTCAGCAAATAAAGTGTAAATAGCACCCTGGAATGCCAGTCTGTGCTCAACTGAAAGTCAACGAGTTATCTACAAAATTATTTAAAATCATCTAAAAAATAAAATTAGCATAAATATACTCTATATATACTCTAATATGTGCTATACATATAATACATATTAGAAGCTGAGGCCATAGCACAATTGTATACTGAGTGTCACATGAACTTCGTACATGACTTTGTATATATAGTTTTAAGGTAGAAAAAAATCCATTTTAAATTAAAATTCCACAAAGGGTATCATTGGGTCACGTGGGTCAATACAGACTGCAGATTTAAATAGAAGTATTACCTCAATGTTTAATTTGCTGACGCTGATAGCTACACTGTGATTATGCAAAAGAATAGCTCTTAGGAAATGTACGCTGATGTTTTTTGAGGTAAGGAACTATGATATAAGCAACTTCCCCTCAAGTGTTTTTTTGTTTATTTGTTTTGTTTTATTTTTTGAGATGGAGTCTCGCTCTGTCACGCAGCCTGGAGGGCAGTGATGGAATCGTGGCTCACTGCAACCTTTGCCTCCCCAGTTCATGCGATTCTCCTGCCTCAGCTTCTGGAGTAGCTGGGACTACAGGCGTGCACCACACCCAGCTAATTTTGTATTTTAGTAGAGATGGGGTTTCCCCAGGCTGGCCAGGCTGGTCTTGAACTCCTGAGCTCAAATGATATGCCCGCCTCAGCCTCCCAAAGTGTTAGGATTACAGGCATGAGCCACCGCACCTGACCCCCCTCAAGTGTTTTAAACATATATACGTGTGTGTGTGTACATTGTTTGTGTATGTTGTTTGCATACACATACACACAGATAATGAGAGATCACAGGAGAAACAAATGAGGTAAAATGTTCACAACAGGTCAATCTCAGTGAGGGTATATAGGCATTATTTGTGCCATATGAGTGCTATTTGTACTTTTCTTATTCTTGCAACTTTTCTTTTCTTTTCTTTCTTTTTTTTTTTTTTTGGAGACAGGGTCTCATTCAGTCACCCAGGTTGGAGTAAATTGGCAGGATCTCAGCTCACTGCAACCTGTGCCTCCTGGGTTCAAGCAATTCTCCTGCCTCAGCCTCCCAAAAACCTGGGACTACAGGTGTCCACCACCACACCCAGCTGATTTTTGTATTTTTAGTAGAGATGGGGTTTCATCAAGTTGACCAGGCTGGTTTCCAACTCATGACCTCAAGTGATCCACCCACCTTGGCCTTCCAAAGTGCTGGGATTACAGGCATGAGCCAATGTGTCTGGCCTATTCTTGCAACTTTTCTAGAGATTTGAGATTATTCCTTTTTTTTTTTTTTTTTTTTTTGAGACGGAGTCTCACTCTGTCGCCCAGGCTGGAGTGCAGTGGCACGATCTCGGCTCACTACAATCTCTGCCTCCCGGGTTCAAGCAATTCAGTTTGAGGTTATTTCTAAGCAAAAAGTTAAATTTTACTTAATAAGATATTTCCAAACAAGCATTACGAATCTAAAATTTAGATAAACATTAAATAAATATACAATCAATATAAATCTATTTCATCAAGCTTCATACAAATACACAAAGTACCATTTCCCATACAGCTGAATGGCTCCCAACTCTACACAATCAAATTTGTTATTTACTAAGCCCTTAAAATGCTGGCCTCAAAGCTTAGTGCGGTCATCGCAGTCTTCCCCAAAGGATGGATTGCTGTTTACTATTTAAAACATGTTTAACTAGGAAATGAGACCGGGGAGAGGGGCTCACAGGGTGGGCCTTTGTAAAGCCTTTTCCTGGAAAGAATGCCCGTGACTTCTTTTTCTGGTAATGCATTTTTGTAAGTAGATATAACTTTGAGCAAGCATTTCAGTTTCCCTAGCCTTGCAGAAGAAGGGCAAGAGCAGATTAAACATGTAGTTCAAGGTTGGATGCCCTCCTGGTTTTGGTAGTGATAAGAGGAAATGAGGAAGAGAAGAAACTTACATCTGCAGCGCTCACACTAAGTGAGTGGATGCAGGCACTATTCTCAGTGTTTTACATGAGTGGCACTAAAACCACCCTCAGAGGTGGTGTCACTTTCTACAACTCACAAAGCAGTGCTATGGCCTCCCTGCCCGGCACTGCCATGAGTGCCAGCGATCTCTGTGAATCCAGAGCGCAAGTCCATCCCACTGCACTAACCACCCTGCCCATGAAGAAAAAGAGAGTCCATCAAATTATTCAAGCTTTCATCGCATTTCATATTGCTGCTTACAGTCTAACACAAATTCTAATGTGGTAAAGAAATTCTTGCCATGATCAGTCTCCAAAGCTAAGCCCCTTAGACAAGTAAAGAATTTAGTCCAAAAGGAGAGGCTCTGCTCAGTACTTGCCTTTCGGTGTTTACAATTCTGGCAAAAATGTTTAAGAATCAAAACCATCCATGGATGAATTGCTGAAAGCGAATTCTTAGAGTGGGGCTGGGGAGGCTAGTTTTAAATCAGTATCCATCATTGTGATAAGTATCTTGCAAGAAGACATTTTCTCCAACCCGGCACAACCACTGGGATGAAAACAGAACTTTGTTTTCCTTCTCTGGAACCAATTTACCAATTCAACTTCTTTAAAAACAGTCTCCATTAATATTCTGGGACTGAGGCCACATTTTTAAAAAACACCGAGTTTGCATCACTCTTAATGGAAACAAAGGTACGGAGCAGATTACAAGCGAAACCTCCTCATACTTCTTGCCCTGGTCAGTCATTAAAACACCCTGACACTCAAACATTCCTGACACAGGTCTTCAAATAAAATTGAAGCTAAAGTAAATTCAGACTATAACTGGAAAATTCTTTCCTAACTTTAAGGGGAAATTACCATGAAATCTTTTATTCATTTTATAAGTGTCCACTTAGGCTTACATTAACTACTAAAAAAGAAAGAGCATGTATCACCAAATGAATTCATCATAGGACCATCTAGAAAAGCCACAGATGCTGGGAAGTCCGTGGATGGAGAAGGGAAGCCCTGCCCTTCATTCCCAATGACCTTGGCCTCCTGCAATGCGCCACACTCCAGCCTCCTTGATTGACACACAGGTCACAGGAGCTTAAGGTTCTGGAAATCTTGCTTGTCATTTAGGATCGACTATCAAGACGTGTTTGTTTTTAAAAAGTCTTTGAAGTTCTACAGTTCTCAGTGGCTTCTTTTAAAAACAGATGTAGCTTTTAAAACAGATACACATTTCATATTTTCTGTACTTTTGCTCTTCCTGCATAACTGATTAGCTTGGGAAGACTGTCAAAATTTTAAATTAACATTAGATCATGACTATAAGGACACATAGCAGGAAATAATATTTTAACTCTCCATTTGGCATAAAGTATCGGTTAAATCAAGTTTATGAGGAAACTGATATAATGTTTACAAGGATGAATGTTCTTTAAAAGCAAAAGAACATTACCATAAGACATGGCAGTTCTCCCCCTAGGTATGTACCCAAGAGAACTGAAAACATATGTCCACACGAAAACTTTTCACATGAATGTTCACAGCAGCGCTAGTCACAAAAGTCAAAACGTGGAAACAACTCAAAGGTCCATCAGCCGATCAATGGGTAAACAAAATGTGGCCTATCCATACAACGGATTATTACTCAGCCATAAAAAGGAATGAGGTACTAATTCATGCTGTAACACAGGTGAGCCTTAAAAACATGCGCTAGACACAAAAGATCGTATATTGTATGATTCCATTGATGTGAAATATCCAGAATCTACAGTGACAAATCTGTGGTGACAGAAAGTACATTACTATTTTCAGATAAAAGTGGAAGGGAAATGGGGAGTAACTGCTAAGGAGGACAGTTTCTTTTTGGAATGATGAAAATGGTTTTCAGTCAGATAGTGGTGATGACTGCGAAACTCTGTGAATATATGAAAAACACTAATTTATACATGTTTAAAGGGTGAATTTTATGATATGTAAATTGTACCTTAATAAAGCTGCTATTAAAAATGTAGACAGGAATAAAGAGTGACGTGGAAAAAATCAAATGCACTTTTTATCCATTATTATAGAAGTAAATAAAGGTGAATTTTTTGTTTAAGGGAAGAAAAAAGTTCTGTTTTCCCCTTCCTTTTCTATCTTTTCTAGCAATTCAGTCCTAACATCATTAGATGGGACAGAGGAAAATGACGTCACAGTGTTGGGGGAGCCATCAAAGCCCCGAGGAGAACATGGGGTGAGGATGATGTCATCATCATAGTGGGGTGTCAGTGCCTGTGAGGGTGCTAGAGTGCATTAGCATGATCTTGGCTCACTGCAACCTCCAACACCTTGGGCTCAAGGTCAGCTAATCTTTTTCTTTTTTTTTTTTTAGATGGAGTTTTGCTCTTGTTGCCCAGGCTGGAGTGCAGTGGCATGATCTCGGCTCACCACAACCTCCGCCTTCCAGGTTCAAGCAATTCTCCCACCTCAGCCTCCCGAGTAGCTGGGATTACAGGCATGTGCCACCATGCCCAGCTAATTTTTTTGTATTTTTAGTAGAGACAGGGTTCCTCCATGTTGGTCAGGCTGGTCTCAAACTCCAGACCTCAGGTGATCACCCGCTTCGGATTCCCAAAGTGCTGGCATTACAGGCATGAGCCACCGTGTCCAGCCAAGGTCAGCTAATTTTTAAATTTTCTGTAGAGATGGGGTCTCCCTATATTACCCAGGCTGGTCTTGAACTCCTTAGCTCAAGTGATAATCCCACCTCGGCCTCCAAAGCATTGGGATTACAGGCATGAACCACCACACCTGACCTACTCACAGTATGTTTCCCTTGGATAGCTCTGTTCTGAAATATTATCCAAACATACTCAAATATGAACAGCCAGGGAAATAAGACCCTTCTCAATGGAAAAGACAATCAATGCAGGTCAACCTTGAGATGACCAACATGTGAAAATTACTAGACAAGAACTTTAAAGCAGCTATTTTAACTATGTTCAATGAGTTGAAAGATATATGCTTATAACTGCAGAAAAACAGAAAATCTAAGCAGGTAAAGAGATCATAAAGAGGAATTAAATGGAAATTCTACAACTGTAATATACAATGTCTACAAGTAAAACTTCAAGGGATGGGGTTAATCGCAGAATGAAGATGATAAAAGTCGGTGAACTTAAAGACAGATCAATAGACATTATCCAATCTGAATGATAGAATAAAACTTTTTTTTAATGAACTGAGCCTCAGAGGCCAGTGGGACAATATCAAAATGTTTAAGAGAGGAAAGAATGGGACAGAAAAAAATACACGAAAAAATTATGGCTCAAAACTTCACAAATTCAAAAAAAAAGACAGAATTAAAGGGAAGAGAAAACTTTGAAACAGAACGTTGTATGCATAAAAAGAAACAACAAATAGAACTATACTTTTTTTAAAATTTTAAGTCAGAAAAAAAAAAAGAGAGAGTCAGTCCTTGAAGTTAAGACTGGAATTTGAGAATACCTAAACTTCACTGAGCTATTTGTTTTGATAACACATTATTCCCCTGTGTTGGAAGAATACACAGTGGGTTGGTTGTAGTATATAGCAAATCCTAAAAGAAGTCAGTTTTTAAATTACTAGGAGGTAGCATGAAGTCAGACTCTGATTAAGGACTAATGAATGAGGCCAGGTGTGGTGGCTCACACCTGTAATCCTGGCACTTTGGGAGGCCAAGGCAGGCTGATCACTTGAGGTCAGGAGTTCGAGACCAGCCTGGCCAACATGGAGAAACCCTGTCTCTACTAAAAATTAAAAAATTAGCTTGGCATAGTGGCACATGCCTGTAATCCCACTACTTGGGAGGCTGAGGCATGAGAATCACTTGAACTCGGGAGGCGGAGGTTGCAGTAAGCCAAGATAGCGCCACTGCACTCTAGCCTGGACGACAGAGTGAGTCTCTGTCAAAAAAATAAAAAAATCAAAAATAAACTAATGAGTGAGTATATATATATATATATATATATATATATATATATATATATATATATATATATATATATATATATATATATATATATATATATATATATATATATATATATATATATATATATATATATATATATATATATATATATATATATATATATATATATATATATATATATATATATATATATATATATATATATATATATATATATATATATATATATATATATATATATATATATATATATATATATATATATATATATATATATATATATATATATATATATATATATATATATATATATATATATATATATATATATATATATATATATATATATACTTGTCTGTGTGTGTGCGTGCATGCGTGTGTGTACAAATTTAGTTACTGGGTTAAATGGAATACTAATGATATTCTAGCCCAAATTTTCTACTTTGGTCATTACAGACTTATTTTGAAAGGGTTTGAGTCCTACTGCATTTTGTATTATTTTTAAGGGCCCCAAGGATACAGTCCACAAATTTTTACTCCTTTCATCCCCCTGGTGTGGCACACCACCAGGTGGCCGAGGGCCTTCATCCTCCGCTTCCCTCCCCACGTAACTCAAGGGCCTTCATCCTCCGCTTCCCTCCCCATGTAACTGCATGACCCCTTCTGCAAACCCTTCACTGGCTCCCTACAGCCTCTAGGATCAAGTTCGAACTGTTTTACTAAGTACTTTTCCGAATTGGCCCCTCTGGCCACAACATGACTCATATCCCTTCACTTCCGGTAGAAATCACAGAACTACCCAGGTCCCTGAGTAAGCCTGGCAGGCGGATGCGGGCATCTGAGCTTTCACACAGGCTATCTCCTCTGCTATAATGACCTTTCCTTCCCCGCTCATTTCGAGAATACCCACTCCTCAGTCAAAACTAAGTTAAATACCCCTCCTCCAGAAAGCCTCCTGGACTTCCTCTCCTCATTTTCAGATAGCTCTCCCTCCTGTAACTCCCAGCCACCCTGTCATGGCCCCTCTCCCAGCACTTGCCAACACTCCGTAAGTGTCTCGCTGGGCTGGGAGCTCCTTAAGGGCAGGGCCTGAGTCTGATTTATCTGCACCACAGTGTCTAGCATTGGCTCTAGCATATAGCCAATGCTCCGTAACTATTTGATGAAGGGAAAATTTGCCAAAATACTAGGTTCCAAAATAGAAGTTGACCCAAACCATAGACCCTTAAAAGAAATGAAAAGAAGGCTGGGTGCAGTGGCTCACGCCTGTAATCCCAGCACTTTGGGAGGCCAAGGCGGGCAGATCACCTGAGGTCAGGAGTTCGAGACCAGCCTGGCAACATGGTGAAACCCCCCCCATCTCTACTAAGAACACATAATGAGCCAGGCATGGTGGCCCACGCCTGTAATCCCAGCTACTCGGGAGGCTGAGGCAGGAGAATTGCTTGAACCTGGGAGGCGTGGGTTACGGTGAGCCAGCGCCATTGCGCTTCAGCCTGGGCAAGAAGAGTGAAACTCTGTCTCAAAATAAAAAAAAAAAACAAAGAAAAGAAAAGAAAAGGAAGAAAAAGAAATGAAAAGAAACTGGCTGGAGCAGCGTGACATGCAAAACGTAAGTGAGTATCTGTCAATCATGATCATCTACATCAGCCTTAATAAGTGAATTATGAAAAATAAACAAAACTTCAACTGCTCTGTGGTAACAGTGGTGGGAAAGGCAGGATAGGTTACCTGCTCCCCTGATCTACCTCAGCTTGTCTGGAATTGAGTGATTCTAAGTAGGTACAACATACAGCACCTGAGCCAACACGTCCTGAAACTGTTCTCGCGTGAGCGGCATCAGGAAGTCTGTGATGATTCTTCTCAGTTCACTTTTTGACACAGTCAGGTTCTGACCAGTATCCAGCAGCTGAAAGGCTTTTTGCAACTCATCCCCTCTGTCGGTAATTTTTTGAAATAAAATCCGTTTAACATCTAAGGAGGACAGTGTTGGATTTGCAACAGCAGTGGCTATAAAAGAGATACAGCTATTTATTAAACATGTTTAAAGCCGAGATACTAAACAAAAACTCTTGAACTGTTGAAAGAACCAAGCAAACTTGTTAGATGGTATTTCTCCCACCATATCTGGGTTTACATGCATCACCATTAAATGTCTTGTAGTGAAAAATCTACAATCATCTTTCAGTTCTGAAATTTGGTCAATATCGAATAATAGTAATGACATTAGTAAGAAAAAAAAAGAGAATCTTCCCTATAGAGGACATAGGTCAGCACAAGTGAAAAACATGGATATTGAAAGAAAATTTAGTTAATATCATTCAAATAAATCTTTAAAATATCATATTCACCTTTCATCCCCTTGCCAATTTTTGAAGGGAAAACATGTAATTCTTAAACCCAGACCCTGTCCCTTTCAAAGACAAAGAAGAGATGGATGCTAAAATGTAGATATAAAAATGTTTTGAGGGCTGCGCACGGTGGCTCACACCTGTAATCTCAGCACTTTGGGAGGCCGAGGCGGGCGGATCACCTGAGGTTGGGAGTTTGAGACCAGCCTGGCCAACATGGTAAAACCCCGTCTCTACTAAAAATACAAAATTAGCTGGGTGTGGTGGTGCATGCCTGTAATCCCAGCTACTCGGGAGGCTGAGGGAGGAGAATGGCTTGAACCTGGGAGGCGGAGGTGGTTGCAGTGAGCTTGGATCGCTCCATTGCACTCCAGCCTGGGCAAGAAGAGTGAACTCTGTCTCAGAAAAAAAAGAAAAATGTTCCAAGTGGTCTAACTAAGCTTTTGGGGTTTGAACTTTTTGGAAGGAAAGGAATAATGTCTTGACAATGTTTTAGGTCCCAGAGTCCTCTGTGTCAGCAAAGGAGAGGTGATACACCAGAGGCCTCCTTCCCCCCTCCAAGACAAAAACAACCAGAGGAACAATAGGTAGGAAATTACATAAGTAAATACAGTGAGTACAAACCAACTTATGGTTCTAATCCATACCATATGCATGAAGGCATAGTTGTTCAATTTGATATTTTATAACTAACTAGGGAAAGAGGAGACCAAGAATAATGGTAGTTGGTAAATCCCTCCTACTTATTTATGAGATAAACTTGGTAGCCACAGTTTATTTAGGAGCTCTTTCTTACATAGTAAATCCCAGATATATGTTAAAAGGCTTCAACATTGCCTCATCCTTTATAATAATATTCGCAAGCAGTAGCTAGGGAGGATGCTACTTCTTTCGCTTTGAATGAAAATTTCTTATCAAGCTAGTGCACATTTCTGGCATAAGGACAGTGATAGCTTTAGTCTTGGGGTGACCTGGGCAGGTGAAAGACTCCAGAGATCTCAGTACACCAAGTTGAACCCACCCAGAGGGCAGAGGCGGGGATTTCCTCAGAGCTGTAGGGTGGGCAGGGCTGTCTTCTGCCTGAGGGGATACAAGAGAGAACGTGCAGGCATCCCAGAGCGACACCGCCATGGAGATCGACTGCAGGCCCTAACCCCAAGAGCCACAGCACAGCGGGCTCTGGGGGGCACTTCCACCCCACAGAGGGACTGTGCTGCCATGGGAGATTCTCCCCTGACCCCTACTGAGGGCCCAGCGAACGCAGGGCCTGTGCCAGGGCCTGGGGAGACTCTCGCTCCCAATGCCCACAGTCTCCAAGAGGGAGGTGATTCTGTAACTGGGATGCGGTGGTCCGGTGTGGAGGCAGGCATTAGGTATCTGCAGGGAGCACGGGAGACCTAAACAGAGGATGGCTGGTTTTGGGTAACAGGATGGAAGGTGACAGGAAAGCCTTCTCAGTGGAAAGCAACTTAGTGATCCTGAGGGAACAGAGCTGGAAGTGGGGCTGCTGTGGGGCATGGCCAGCCTGGGCAAAAGGAGGATGGGGGTGGGGACAAGCAGAGGCACATCAGTCAAGAGATGGGACGGGAAAAGTCAGCAGGGCCTGTCCTTGGGCTTCGTGTTCTGGGGTTATGAAATGGCACAGTGGGACTGTCATCAAAAGAACAACATAACCCTATTTTCATTCTTCACCTTCCCCCTGGTACCACGTCTACAGACTCCTCTGATTGGCCAGGTGAGGGACAGAGAGGATGGAACACCTGCATCTGGCCCGGGTGGCTAGGCAGAGGCAGCACACTTCACTTAGAAAAGGAAGAGGGAAGATGCAACAGATGGTATTTTCCAAGATGGGAATGGCAAGATCTCCCAACACAATGTCATGTTAACACTCCTCCCTGCAAAAGTGGGCATACACTCTCCGCTTGAATCTGGTGGGCCTGTGACTATGGAAGAATGGACATCTATTAGTATGATACATGACATGTATGATCTCCCAGATGAGGTCACGCAAGCTGCTAAGGCCTCTGCCTGGTACTATTTATTTATTTACTGAGATGGAGTCTTGCTGTCTCCCAGGCTGGAGTGCAGTGGTGCAATCTTGGCTCACTGCAAGCTCCGCCTCCTGGGTCCAGGCAGTTCTCCTGCCTCAGCCTCCCAAGTAGCTGGGACTACAGGCACCTGCCACCATGCCTGGATAATTTCTGTACTTTTCAGTAGAGATGGGGTTTCACCATGTTGGCCAGGCTAGTCTCCGACCTCAGGTGATCCACCTGCCTCGACTTCCCAAAGTGCTAGGATTACAGGTGTGAGTTACCATGCCCGGCCATGCCTGGTCCTCTTTAGATGCTCACACACAGTCACCACTTGGCTGTGAGGAGGCCAAGGTGCCACCCTGACAGGCCACATATAGGAGTTCTGGGAAACAGCCTTAGCTGAGGTTCCAGGCAACAGCTGAGTCAACTGCTAGCCATTCGAGGACTCTGGCCCCCAATGTGAAGTCAGCCAGCCTCTGCACCTCCCTGGCTGGACTGCATGGAGCAGAGACAAGTTGACCTGCCCAAACTGCGGATCTGTGAGCAAAATAAATGACTCTCGCTATTTCGAGTCACAATGTTTAGGGCATTTGCACACAGCAATAGATACCTTGAGCAGAAGGGGAAAAGGCTTGTGGAAAGCAAACGAGTTCAGCCTGGGATATGTAAGCGGGATGTCCATCTGAAAGTTGAATACATACTCTGGAGATCAGAGAGGCTGGAGTGGAGATGGAAGTGTGGGAACTACCTGCATGGAGGCCACAGGGAAACAGGCCCAATGGGACGAGGAGAAGGGGCTGTGGGAAACACTGACTTGTAAGGAAATGGAATTCATCCATTCAAAAAATGTCATGTTTCAACAACTATCATATTTCAACCACTGTTTTCAGCCCTGAGGGTACTGCAATGAGTAAGACAGGTACAGCTTACAATCTGGAGGTGAGATGACAGACAAGAAGCCAACAAATAAATAAACAAATGATAGGGCCATGGTGCACAGTGACGCGTGCAATGAAGACGGAAAGACAAAACAATGGGGCAGAGTACAGCTGGGGCTGCTTTAGAGAGGATGGTCAAGGAAGTCCGCTCCAAAGTGGGTTTGGGAGCTGAAACCCAGAAGGATACAAATGAGCCAGCCAGTCAAGAAGCTGAAGTAAGAATGTCTTCAACAGGGAAACCATAGCAACCAGTAAAGAACCCCTGAGCAAGAAGGAGCTTGATACGTCCAGGAAAGAAAAAGGCCGGAGTGGACAGAGTATGGCACACAGCAGGTAGGAAGGAGAACAGTGAGAGCTCAGGCCAGAGGAGGAGAGCGCCAGTCCACACAGGCTTCAGGCACCTGCAGAAAGGATGGTGTTTTCTTCAAAGTGCAATGGAAAGGCTCAGGAGAGTTTAGGCAGGGAAGCAATGTTATCTAATACAGCCTGTGTGGGGTTTTAAAAACGTGTTCTGGCTGCTATGTAAAGGATGGATTACAGGAGGCAAAAAATGAGGAAGGGAGAGCAGAAAGGAGGCTGCTCCAAGGTCTAGGAGGTAACTGCAGCCTGAACCAGGTGGTAGCCCTGAAGTAGACAAAAAGTAGACAGATAGGAGACATGATCTATCCGTTCTGTAGCTGACAAGGTTTTGCTGATGGATTGGCTGAGGAGGTGTGTGGGGGCTGTTAAAGAAAATAGAGAAATCAAGGATAATCCCTTGGTGCTGGACATGAGGAACGAGATAAATGACAGTGTCATTGCTGAGATGGAGAACACGGGGGAGTCGAGAGACCCATTTAGCCAGTTCAGGTCTGAGATGCCCCTTAGATGCGGTGCACACAGAAAGCTCAGCGAGGCAACTGGATATACAATCGGGAGCTTAGTGGGGAAGTGAGGATGGCACTCTCATTTTGGTTACAGGTGGCATTTCAGGACATGGAGCCAGATGAGTCACAGAAGAGAGGGCAGACAAGGAACAGAGGAATGAGCATAGAGCCCTGAGGGGGAAGAAGGAACTTAACCCTCCCACAAGAGTTCCAAGAACACTCAGAAATGCAGGAAGCACTCGGGCTTCCCTTCCATTTCTGGCTGTCACTCAGAATCTCAGAAGCAGCTGATTCACACACAGCAGCTGTGTGATTCAGAATCAGCCGGTGAGCACTCTTTCTCCCTCTGCCCACCAGCCCGAACATCCTCCTCCTGCCCCCAGTGTCAGAGGGGGATCCCTGTTGCTAATGTACGCCTCCATCTTGAAATCCTCTCTTGGACTTCTCATATATATTTTTAGTTGCTTTCTTAGAAGCCCCACCATTGCAATCAATAATTGTAATTTAAAAGAATCAGAAAATATTGATTTGAGACTATTCTAAAATAGGTGAAGGAAAACTTTTTATTCCATGTGCCTAATGCAACGTCTGAGGATGAAAATGAAAGCAGTAACCAAGCTTGCATAACCTGCTGGTGGGAGTACAAATTGATATAATCTTTCTGGAGGGCAATTTGACAAAATTTTCTATATCCGCTTAGGATATAGAAAGTCACAACAGACTGTCACTGTCACCCTAACAATGAGAACAAGTAGGATAAGCTAAAATATATATATAGTTTTAAAACCTACCAGAGATCTGAGGATGGAAAGAAACTACAATTCAGGAAAGGACAAGCCACTCATCAGAGAAAAAAGAATAACTCCTTCCAGCCCTGTGGCACAGTGGGTAAAACGCAAATTCATTACAGACAGGGGAGGAAGAAAACAACCCAGTAATTAGCAGCCACATGAGGCTGACAGATGAGATTCCCAGGGGCCTTGGTCACAGAGCAGGTCTGCACTCACCCTCTTGGGCCTTCCCCCAGTGCACGTAAGTAGCACTGCACCAAAGGCTGGGGCTACAGGAGAGCTGAGTGATCCACCCTAGCATGGCACACAGGGTTTTGCACAAGTCCAGGGCAGCTGTTTACCAAAGGCTGAATACAGGGAACAAGAACTCAGGTGAACCCTCCGAAGCATATGGGCCCTTCACTAAGTGTCAGTGGCCCCACTGCAGGTTAAAGTCAGGGCCACAGGGTGGACAGAGATGTTCCCAGGTGCAGAAAGCCATGGCAGAGCTGGGGAATAAAGAGACCTCCCAAGAAATCCCCCGAAAATGACAGGTAGGTGGTAAAGCAGAGAGAGATCTTCCTGCCGTATGCAAAGCTGGTGGCTAGGCTATAAAGCAGAGAGATCTGTGGAGTCTCACCAGTGCTCACACCTCAAAGACCTGTTGAAGGCAAGCATATGAAACCAGGGGAAACCCAAACTTAACTAAAACTGCAACAAAGTCGACACAGCTCACCTGAGAGATTAAACTGAGCTCACCTCGCCAGAAGCCTGAGAGAAGAAGAGGCTTGTCTTTTCTGGTGGTAAATATTATTGACTTCTGACTCTACTGTTTTTAACACAAATATCTGGCATTACATTTTTTTTTTTTTAATTGCAAGACAAGTGAAGAAGAAAAGGTAACCTAATCAAGGTAAAAACAGTCATCAGAAGAATACTCACAGAGAGAACAAATGCAGAAATGACCAGGTTTTCAAACTGAGAATGGGAGACATGTTAGCAAGATGAAAGGGAAAAGCTGAGAACATAGTGAACATATAGAGAATTTCAGCAGAGAAATGGAAAGTGTATTTAAAGAGCACAGGAAAAAAATCTAAAAATTAAAAATACAATATCAGAAGTTAAGAATTCACTTGTTTTGCTTAGTAGCAGAGTGTACATGCTAGAAAAAACTCGTGAATACGAACTCAGGTCTACCGAAATTATTCAACCTGAAACACAAAGATAAAACACTTAAAAGGAAACAGGGTGTCTAATATTTATTTGCTTATTTGATGTATGAGTTATACAAGTATATATTTACAGTTATATGTTGTGCATGCATGAAAAAGAGACCAGCTCAACTGCTGATGACACCCTCTTGTAGAGGAAAGTGGTGCTGGGAGGCAAATATAACTTTAATTTTTAAAAAGTAAAAAAACGCCAGGCATGGTGGCTCACACCTGTAATCCCAGCACTTTGGGAGGCTGAGGTGGGCAGATCACGAGGTCAAGAGATAGGGACCATCCTGGCCAACATGGTGAAACACCATCTCTACTAAAAATACAAAAATTAGCTGGGCATGGTGGCGCGTGCCCGTAGTCCCAGTTACTCAGGAGGCTGAGGCAGGAGAATCATTTGAACCCAGGAGGCACAAGCTGCAGTGAGCCGAGATCGCACCACTGCACTCCAGCCTGGGCAACAGGGTGAGACTCTGTCTCAAAAAAACAACAAGAAAAAAAGGTAAAAAAAAAAAAAAAAAAAAACCACTCCAGTGCGCTAAAAGTACCACCAATAGAAATAAAAGCAAATGACAAAAAAGAAAAATACCTGTGGCACTAAGGCAGATAGAAGGTTCACATTTTTAATACCAAGAGAGCTCATAGTAGTCACTAAAAAAGACCAACCCAAACTAGGTCAACAGGCAAAGGATATGAACAGGCAACTCACAAAAGCAAAAGGCATAAGCCTGGTAAACTTGAGAATAAAAGTTTACCTTACTATTGAGGAAATGCATATTAAATTCACAATGGAACGTTATTTTTCCATATCTAATGGGCAAGATCTTAAAAGATAATCTGTGTTAGGATACTTAGAAATGAGCATTTATAAGTGTCATGAGTGGGAATGTGCTAAGGTGCAAGCTTCCTGAAGGGTAACCTGGTGATACTCATTAGGAAGCTTAAGAGTAGGAACAGCCTGGATGCACTGGCTCATGTCTATAATCCCGGCATTTTGGGAGGCCGAGGGGGATGGATCACTTGAGGCCAGGAGTTTGAGACCAGCCTGGCCAACATGGTGAAATCCTGTCTCTACTAAAAATACAAAACTCAGCCAGGTGTGGCGGTGTGTGCCTGTGATCCCAGCTACTCGGGAGGCTGAGGCATGAGAATCACTTGAACCCAGGAGGCAGAGGTTGCAGTAAGCCAAGATCATGCCCTTGTATTCCAGCCTGGATGACAGTGTAAGACTCTTGTCTTAGGAAAAAAAAAAAAAAAGAGTAGGAAAAGCTTTTAACCCAGTCACCCCACCTCACTCTAGTCTTCTTTGTATGATCAGAAGGTTAGTTACATAAATATATATCTGAATTATGTTGTAGACATGAAGCTGTTGAACTGGAATGCATTTATTGCTGATGATGTATTTTGATGTCAAAAACTGCTAAACAAATCCCCGATATCCACTCTCCTCTTTCTCCTTAGAAACAGACCGCTGAGTTTGGGTAGACGCATGGTTGTTGGAAACAAAGTCTATTTCGTAGGCTCCCTGGCAGATACATGGGACTGGGTGGTTCAGGTCCTGCCAGTTGCAAGGAAGCCGGAGTGTCCAGCATGACTACGATGGCTTCGCCCAATTACAAGGCGAACCGTAACTTCTTTCATAAACCCAACTTCTTCTTTCGCAGTGGCCCCTCTGAGCCCCGCTGACTCCTCAGGCTGTGTTCACGCAGTGCTTTGTAAGTGCATCTTATGGTATTTGGCTCACGCTACTTGAATTCTTTATCTCCCTGTCTAGACTGTGAGCTTGTCTAGGGCAGGCCTTCTCTCAGGTCCATCTCTTTATTCTCAGCACCTATTACAGTGCCTGTTACATATTATGGCTCCGAAAATGTTTGTGAATAAATGAATGAGTAAATGAAGGAACTAATACATGAAATTGAAGGACATATGTTTTTGGAAAATAATAACGTCAATTTCTGTTGCCTTTAAAACTAGTAAGAACTCCAGATGAGTTGAAAACCTATGTCCACATAAAAACCAGTACACGAATGCTTACGACAGCTTCACTTATAATTGCCAAACAAGGAGGCAACCAAGATGTCTATCTATCTATCTATCTATCTATCTATCTATCTATCTATCTATTTATTTATTTATTCAGACAGGGTCTTACTCTGTCACCCAGGCTGAAGTGCTGTGGCACAATCATGACTCACTGAAGCCTTGACCTCGAGGGCTCAAGTCATCCTCCCACCTCAGCCTCCCAAGTAGCTGGGACTCTAGGCATGTACCACTATGCCTGGCTAATTGTTTGTATTTATTTCTAGTAGAGACAAGGTCTTACTATGTTACCCAGTTTGGTCTGGAACCCCTGGGCTCAAGCAATCCTCCTGCCTCAACCTCCCAAAGTGCTGGGATTAACAGGCATGAGCCACCATGCCTGGTCAATACATAGCATTTTATACATTCATCTAAAACTAATACAATCTACAGCATCAAGAGTGACCCCTCAGGTAAACTCTGAACTTTAGGCAATAATAATGTTATCAGTATGGGTTCATCAGTTGTAACAAATGTACCACACTAATAAGAGATGTTAATTATGGGGAAACTGGGGGTAGGAGTGAGGGGGTGTATGGGAACTTCCTGTGTTTTCTACTCAATTTTTCTGTACATGTAAATCTGCTAAAAAAAAATTAAGTCTACTAATTTACTGAGTGAGTTTTTACATATATAAGCCACTGAATTCTGGAATCACATGCCCTGGGTTCAAATCCTCACATACCACTTAAAAACTTGTAACTTTTAGGCAAATAGCTTAATCAATCTGTGTCCCAATTTCCCCATATAGAAAATAGGGATAAAAAGAGAGCCTAATTGATAGAGTTATCGTGAAGATTAAGTGTCCTGTGAATCCTTTGAACTAAGCTTGGTACATATTAAATACACATAAGTGATGTCTACAGCTAGTGTTCTCATGTGCTCATGAATACTCACTTGAAGAAGATCTGAACATATTTGGGGAACCATTCCTTGAATATACTCTACATGGTGAAGAATGGGGTCTTGAATGTGTAAATTTTCGCATGTGAGGATGCGACCTAAGCCAGTCCGGTATAATCGCCATTTTGCACATTAAATCCCTGTGATATAAAAGAAAACAGATTACGTTACCTTAAAGCATCCATTCCAAATGTGGCCAATTTCCTATCTATTCCTCTTCTGAAAGGACAGCTGGAGAGTGTTAAAATGATGCTAGTCATAATCTGTTCTGCTGATGTTTCAGACTATTCTTAAAGTGAACATAAAATCATCATTGTGGACTCCTTGTTTTAGCATATCCAGTAAACTTCAAAACGGCAAAATAAAGAGATTTTGGATAGAAAAATCCACCTACATCTTGACTATCACTGACTCACTTCTTTGGTAGGCAGTAAGGGGAAGAAAGTTTGGATTTTCTAAGCTTTTTTGAAGTGCCCCAGTATAAATTCAACATGCAGTCAGAGGCAAAGCTGGGATGACAGGAACGAAACTGGTGGAGTAAGAACCTCTGAAAATCCTCTCCTCCATGAAATCAATGAGGACACCGGGAAAAATTGTGGAAATCAATTTTTTTCAGAACTCTGTAAATTAACAAAGGCTTACAGCAATCTGGGGAGCATTTATTCTCCCAAAATGACTGAATCTCAAATATGAAGAACATGCCTTGTGGCATTTTAACTTGCCTCATTCCCATTCCCCCTCACCTGCCTTCTCCCGCCCCACCAGCTCTGATGTAGCCTTGAAACCCATAAGCCTGCAATCACAGGGAAAACCCAGCAGGCTGCCAGTCACCGGAGTGGACAGAACAGGGCGGGAGCTCTGTCAAAGCCTCCTTACCAGGAAATTATCATTATTTGACCTGATGTTTCCCTGAAAGATCCTTCTCCCAAGGCTGTCTTTATTTGAACTCAGAGCTCACTCAGTGAACACAGCCTATCATGAAGAGGCATTTGTTAGAAGAAATCAGAGGCAATTGTTGTTTAAAATCATGGCAACCTGAATAGGTGGGTAATGGGGCAAATAATAGGCAACCGAAAAGCTTCAAGAGAAAAGCTGGGGAATGAGATATCAATAGGGACTTGAAAAAGCGCCCACATGTTCTTGGGAATCTAGGAAGTCACTCAGTGCACAGAGCTATAACTATTCCCAGGGAGAGCTGCATGCTCAGGAAAGACCTGAGAAGGACCTAACCTCTCATCTCCAACTGACCTTCAAGCTCTGCACAAGCAGGAAATGAAGGCTGAGACAAAGTTATAAACGGCCCAGCTAAGTGTTGAAGGAATGCTCCAATACAAAAAGCCCCTCAGCAAAAATTGGGAGTTACTGTTTCCAGGCATTTAGGGAAATTTCTGTCCAACCATGAGCTGACCACTAAGCTAACCAATCAGACTCTAGTGGCCATATATAACAAAGAATACAGACTTTATAAAGTTTAGAAAACTCAATAAACAAATGAACAACAAGCAGTAACAACAACAAAACATGGAAACGGATGAGAATATGATTTCCACAACTACTACATTATATTATTTAAAATGTCATGGGCCTAGCATGATGGCTCATCCCTGTAATCCCAGCATTTTGGACGGCTGAGGCAGGAAGTTCAAGACTCGAGCCCAGAAGTTCAAGACCAGCCTGGGCAACATACTGAGACTCTGTCTCTACAAAAAAATAAAAATAAAGAAAATTGACCAGGCATGCTGGCATGCACCCATGGTCTCAGCCACCAGGAGGCTGAGATGGGAAGAGTAGTTTAGCCTGAGAGGTTGAGGCTGCAGTGAGCTGTGATTACACCACTGCACTCCAGCCTGGGCAACAGAGTAAGACCCTGTCTCAAAATAAATAAATAAATAAATAAATAAATAAATAAATAAATAAAATGTCCAGTTTTCAACAAACATTTATGAAACGTGCAAAGAAACGAGAAAGTGTGGTCCATACTTATTTTCAGAAACTATGCAAGGAAAAAAAGAGTAGAGTGAAATATTTAATCTATTGAAATAAAAACCCCACCAACCTAGAATTCCAAACTCAATGAAATTACTCTTCAAAAGTGAATGAGAAATAAAGACTTTCTTGAGTAAACAAAAATTGAGAGAATTTGTTGCCAGCAAACTTACTTCCAAGAAATGTTAAAAGGAATTCTTCAGAAAGAAGGAAAGGCCAGGTGCAGCGGCTCATGCCTGTAATCTCAGTGCTTTGAGAGGCTGAGGCAGGAGAATTGCTTGAGGCCAGGAGATCAAGACCACCCCGGGCAACACAGCAAGACTCTGTCTCTACCAAAAAAAAAATATATATATATATATACACGTGTATATATATATATATATGCCAGGCATGGTGGCATGCACCTGTAGTCCTAGCTACTTGGGAGGTTCACATGGTAGAATCACTGAGCCCAGGCATTTGAGGTTACAGTGAGCTATTATCATGCCACTGTACTCTAGCCTGGGTGACAGACTGAGACCCTGTCTCTAAATAAATTTTTTAAAAAAGAAAGAAATAAAATAAAACGAAAGAAAGATACATGTCAGAAACTTTGATCTATATTAAAAAAAGGAAGAGCATTTGAGAAAGAGCAAGTGAAGGAAAAATAAACATATATGCACCTAACAAGAGCCCCAATATACGTGAAGCAAAAACTAACTAAATTGGAAAATAGATACTTCAATAATTATAGTTAGAAACCTCAATATCCACATTTAATAATGGGTAGAATAACTAGACAGAAGATCAACAAGACATAGAAGATCTGAATACCACCACAAACCAACTAGACCTCACAGACAACTAAAGAACACATCCAACCAACAAGAGTAGAATATCATTCTTCTCAGCACACATGGATCATTCTCCAGTATAAACCATATGTTAGAGCATAAAACAAGCCTCAATACATTTAAAAGGATTGAAATTATCAGAGTATAATCTCCAACTATACAGAATGAAAACAGAAATTGAATAATTCACAAATATGTGGAAATTAAACGACACACTCCTAAATAACCAATAAGTCAAAAAAGATCAAAAGAGAAATTAGCAAATACTTTTAGATGGATGAAAATGAAGGCATAACATATAAAAACTTATAGGATGCAGCTAAAACACTGCTTACATGAAAATTTATAGATGCTAATGCCTATATTTGAAAAGAAGAAAATCTCAAATTACTAACCTAAGTTTATTCCTTAAGAAACTAGAAAAACAAGAGTAAACTAAAGCCAAAGTTAGTAGAATGAAGAAAACAATAAAGATTAGAGCAGAAGTAAATGAAATCAAGAATAGAAAACCAGACAAAACTAACCAAAGTTAGTTACTTTTAAAGATTATCAAAATTGACAAATTTTAGCTAGACTAGCCAAAACAATGAGAAAACACTCAAATTATTAAAATCAGTGACGAAAGGAGACATTACTTTTAACCTTACAGAAATAAAAATGATTATAACGGAACATTATACACAATTGTATGCTAACAAATTAGGTAACCTAGATACAATGGAAATATTCTTAGGAAGACGCAAGATACTAAAACTGACTAAAGAAAAAACAGAATTATGACAAAAAGATTGAATTAATAACCAAAAAACTTCCTGCAAAAGAAATCCAGAACCAGGACCAGATGAGTTCACCCGCAAATTCTACCAAACATTTAAAGAAAAATTCAAGGCTGGGCATGGTGGCTCACACCTGTCATCCCAGCACTTTCGGAGGCCAAGGTGGGTGGATCACCTGACGTCAAGAGTTCGAGACCAGCCTAGCCAACATGGCAAAACCCCGTTTCTACTAAAAATACAAAAATTAGCCAGGCATGGTGGTGCATGCTTATAATCCCAGCTACTCGGGAGGCTGAGGCAGAAGAATTGCTTGAACCTGGGAGGTGGATATTAGAGTGCTGAGATCTCACCACTGCACTCCAGTCTGGGTGAGAGAGTAGGACTCCATCTCAAAAAAAAAAAAAAAAAAAAAAAAAAAAGAAAGAAAGAAAAGGAAAATAACAATTCAACGAATGCTTCACATATTCTTATGAAAAATAGAAGAAGAAAGAAACATTTGTCAACACACCCTATGAAGCCAGTATTACCCTGATACCAAAACCAGAAAAGACATTAGAAAAAAAGAAAGCAGCAGGGCGTGGTGGCTCACGCCTGTAATCTCAGCACTTTGGGAGGCCGAGACGGGCAGATCATGAGGTCAGGAGATCGAGACCATCCTGGTTAACATGGTGAAACCCCATCCCTACCAAAAATACAAAAAAATTAGCCGAGCGCGGTGGCGGGCGCCTGTAGTCCCAGCTACTCGGGAGGCTGAGGCAGGAGAATGGCGTAAACCCAGGAGGCGGAGCTTGCAGTGAGCCAAGATTGCACCACTGCATTCCAGCCTGGGCGACAGAGTGAGCTTCCATCAAAAAAAAAAAAAAAAAAAAGCTAAAACCAATATTCCTTATGAGTATAGGGAAAATTCTCAAAAATAGGCTAGCAAACTGAATCCAGCAACATAGTTTTTAAAAATCAGACAGCATGGTCAAGCGAAATTTATGCTAGGAATGCAAGGGAGGTTGACCAAACAAAAATCAATTAATGTAATAGACCATATTATTAATCAAGAAAAAAAACACATGATAATCTCACTAAGTGCAGAAAAAGCATTTCATAAAATCCTATATCCTTTAATGATTACAAAAATAAACACTCAACAAATTAGGAATGGAAGGGAACTTCCTTGACTTAATAAAGGGCATCCAAAAAACACTCACAGGTAATGTCATATTTAATGGTGAATGACCAAAAGCTTTCACCATAAGATCAAAAAGAAGACAAGAATGTCTGTTCTCACTACTTGTATTAAACATACTGAAGGTTCTAGCCAGAGCAGTTAGGCAAGAAAAATAAATAAAAGGTATCCATATTGGAGACTAAGATGTAAACCTACCTCTATTTGCAAATGACATTGTTGTATATATAGAATACAGGGAGACAGACAGATACACACACATGCACACACACACACACACACACACTATTAGAACTAACAAACAAGTTCAATAAGGTTGTAGGATACAAGATCAATATACGAAACTCAGTTAAATCTCTATATACCTACAATGAACAATCTGAAAATACAATTAAGGAAATAATTCTATTTACAATATCATCAAAAGGATAAAATACTTAGAAATAAATTAAACAAAAAGTACAATATTTGTGCATTAAAAACTACACAATATTGTTGAAAGAAATAGACCTGAATAAATGGAAAGATATCCTACATTCATGGATAAGATGGCAATACTCTCCAAACTGATCTATAGTTTCAACCCAATGTTTACCAAAATTCCAACTGCCTTTCTTGAAGAAATTGACAAGCTGATATTGAAATTCATATACAAATGCAAGGAACCCAGAATAGCCAAAACAATCATGAAAAATAAAAATAAAGTTGGAGGATTTACACTTCCTGATTTCAAAACTTAATAGCAACAGTAATGAAGACAGTGTGGTTCTGGTATAAGTATGCACATACAGATCAATGGAATAGAATTAAGAGACCAGAGATAAACTTTTACATTTATCATTACTTGATACTTGTCAAGAGTGCCAAGACCATTCAATGGGAAAAAAAAGTAGTCTTTTCAACAAATGGCACAAAAAAGTGAAGTTGGGCCCCTACCTCACATCATACACAAAAATTAACTCAAAATAGATAAAAGCCCTAAATGTAAGAACTAAAACTACAGAATTCCTAGAAGAAAGCATAGGTACAAATCTCTGTGACTTTGGATTAGACAATGACATGTTAGATATGATACCAAAAACACAGGCAACTAAAGAAGAAATAGATTAATTGGACTTCATCAAACTTTAAAACTTTTGTGCTTCAAAGGATACTGTCAAGAAAGCAATAAGACACCCCACAGAATGGAATAAATTATTTGCCAATCATATATCTTATAAGGATTTAGTATGCAGAATATATTAAGAACACTTACAGCTCAATAATAAGGGACAAATAACCCAATAGAAAAATAGGCAAGGGATTTGAATAGACATTTCTTCAAAGAAAATATACAAATGACCAGTAAGTACATGGAAAGCTACTCAACATCACTAGTTACAGAGAAATGCAGATCAAAACCACAATGAGATACCACTTTACATTCATTAGCAAGGCTATAATAAAAGAAACAAAGAACAACAAGTATTGGCAGGACTGCAGAGATATTGGAATTCTCATATTACTGGTGGGAATGTAAAATGGTACAGATGCTTTGGAAAAGAGTTTGAGAATTTCTCAAAAAGTTAAACATAGAGTTACCATATGGCCAAGCAATTTCACTCCCAGGTATATACCCAAAGGAACTGAAAACACATGTCCACCAAAAAAAAGTTGTACTTAAATATTCATAGCAGCATAATTCACAATAGACAAGAAGTGGAACCAACCCAAACTTCCATCAATGGGTGAGTGGATAAACAAAAAGTGGTAGATCTGTTCAGTGAACTATTATTCAGCCATAAAAAGGAATGAAGTGTGGATTCATGCAGTAACATGGATCAACCTTGAAAACATTATGATAAGGCAAACCCCCAAAACCACATACTATATCATTCCATTTATATAAAATGTCCATAATAGGCAAATCTAGAGACAGAAAGTAGGTTAGTGGGCAGCCGGGAAGGAGAAGCAGGGGCAAAAAAAAAAAAAAAAAAAAAGAAAGTAGACTGGTGGTTGCCAGGAGCTGGAAGGAGGAATGGGACTGCTGATGGATACAGAATTTCTTTTAGAGGTGACAAAATGTTCTGGGATTAGATAGTGGTGATAGTTGCACAACTTAGTATATATACTAAAAGAACACCGAATTATATACTTTAAAAGGAAGTGAATTTTATGGTATATGAATTATATCACAATTAGAAAAAAGGAGGAAGAGAAGGAGAAGGTGGAGGAGGAAGGGGAAGACAGAGATGCAGCAGCAGAGCACTGGGTGAGCCAAGGGAGACGTTGCTCCCATGGGTACCTTTGGCAAAGGTGGTTCCCTTTCAATAATTTCTAAGGCAATATGTTTACTTGATAGTTATTTAGATTACGACTCAAAGACCTTAGAGGAAGCAGGGCAAAAGCAAGACATCCAGATATATCCCAGTGAGAGTCACAGCCATGTCCTACTTACCATCAGCCAGGCCCAAGCCCCCACAGTCAGAGCTAACTTGGCTGTGCTCCTACTGCAGCAGGCCTAATGCTCAGCAGTCACCACACTGTTACATGCCTTCATGATTTTTAACTCATAGATACTGCCAGTCTGTGGCAATGAGGAGTTTGGCTTATTAGTGTTTCAGAAAATAAGGGGAAGTTTAGTCTGATTCATTCCTTTTTGGCTACTCTCAACATAAGAATGAATTAAGAAGGCCAAGTTCTAGTTCTACAAGGAAGTTTACAGCATAATTGTCTGAGGCTCCTAAGTTGGCTAACCTTCACACACACACACACAGTTTTCCTACCAGGTTCCATGTATTAAATGCAAGCGCAAAGTTATTTAATATTCAAAAATAGATGGATGTGGATGGCACTATACAAGTATACAGAATCAGACTAGATGATGCTTCTGAAGTCTTCAATTTGAAGAATCTCAGAGTTTATAGGGTTGAAGAAATGAAGAAGAATTTTTTTAATGTGCAAGAAATCCACATTGGCTAGTACTTTGCTTTCCCTTTCTGGGCAGGCACCCACTCTGCCTTACACTGTACAGTCTAGAGACCTGTCTTATTTGCCACAGTCGGGTGGCAGGCCCTGTAGGTAAGTACCACCCCACGTCTTATACCATAGGAGCCCTAGAGCCTCAGCAATCCCACACACATCTTTCTTGGGCTGGATTAATTTAACTGAATTGAATCATTACAGAGGTAAACTTCCAGAATTACAGTGAAAAACATAGCTTGGTATGTGTTCACACAGTCAACACATTTATTTAGTTCCTTTCTAGGAGTCCAGATATCAGTGAACAAAATAGGTAAACTATTGGACCTTGTGGATCTTATACTGTAGAAATGGAAGGCAGACAATAAACAAATTAATCATACAAGTGAATCAGGTCTATGGAGACCACTGGAGCAGAGAAGAATAGAAGATATTAAGCAAAGATCTAAAGGAGACCAAGCGGGGAACCATGCAGTTAGGAGGACAAGGAAGCAACAGGCGGCCAGATGAAGGACAGCCTTGCAGGCCAGTGTGAGGCTTGGCTCTTACTGTGATATCTGACATGTGAAGCCTTTAGGGGGTTAGTGCAGAGGAGATGATCTGGCCTCTGGGTTAAAGGAATACCTCTGGCCGTATGTCATGAATAGGCTTACAGGTGCAAGGAAGGAAATGAAGACAATTAAAAGTCTACGGCAATAATCCATACAAGAGAAGACAGTGGCTCAGACCATGAGGTTTTTGTAAAAGTATTGAGAAGTGATCAGATTCCAGCCATATTCTGAAGGAGGAGTCCATCATACTCTGGTAGATTTGATTCAGCATGCAAAAGAAAGGTTGGATGGAATGGCCATTACCTGAGATGGGAAAGACTGCAGGTAGAACAGGTTTACAGAAGATCAAGACTTCCATTTTGGACATTCAATTTTAAGATGCCTGTTGGGTATCCAGGTAGATATACTGAATAGGTCACTGAATACGTGAGTTTGAGTTCAGGGGACAGATTGGGGCTGAAGATAAAAGTTTGAGAATCCCAGCACTTTGGGAGGCCAAGGTGGGCAGATTGCTTGAGCTCAGGAGTTCAAGACCAGCCTGGGCAATATGTCAAAACCTTGTCACTACAAAAATACAAAAATGAGCCAGGTGTGGTGGTGCACACCTATAGTCCCAGCTACGCAGGAAGCTGAGGTGGGAGGATTGCTTAAACACAGCAGGTGGAGGTTGCAGCAAGCCGAGATCACACCATGGCACTTCAGCCTGGGTGACAGAAGTGAGACTCTGTCTCAAAAAAAAAAAAGTTTCGGAATTGCCAAAATATCATGTATATAAAGGCATGATATGAGATAATCCCATCAAGAAAGTAGGTATAAAAAAAGAAAATGTCAAAGGGCTGAGACTTGGGGCCCCCCAACATTCACCGTTGAAGGAGATGAAGAAGAACCAGCAAAGGAGACTGAGAAAGACCAGAGGCCACAGTCCTAGAAACCATGAGAAGAATAAGTTCTAAGAAGGAGGGTTGATGGTGAGTGTTAAATGCCACAGTAATAAGGGCTTCGGTTTGAGTGAGCCCTATAGGAACCACCGAGGACCCTGATAGTAACAGTGTTGGGGGAATTTGTGTTAAGTGAGTTCCTGAACAGTGAAGAGGAGAACGAGCGACAGTAAATAGAGACAGCAGTTGGAAAGAACTCTGCTGTAAGGGGGAGAAACAGTAGAGCTGAGAGACAGTGTGATGATGTCTCGGGAGACATTTCTTCTTCAAGACGGGAGAATCAGCAGCGTGTTTGAACACTTGTGATGGCAACCTAGTAGCAGGGCAAAGAGAAACGCAGCAGGAGAGAAAGATGAGCTTTGCTGGTTCCCACGGTTGGCCAATGGAGATGGGATCTCATGGACAAGCAGCAGGATGAGCCTTCATGGTGACAAAAGAGAAGCTGGAGAATGTGGACTCGGGTGTGATGATGGGAGCTTGTGGCAGCTCCCTTCTGATTCTGTTTTCTCCTTGAACTAGGAAGTCAGGTCATCAGCAGTGAGTGAGGCTGGGGAGAAGTATCTTAGGATTGAGATCACAGGACACAGAATGACACACTGTCTAGAAGAGAAGGCAAGTCGGGGAGTGGGAGAAGTGAAGTGACAGCCAGGGAACTGTAAGAGCCATCTGAGGTTCATGGACACGAACCTGTGGTTGTGTGTTTTTCTCCAGCCATGCTCAGCAGCATGGGTAGGCACAAAGTTGGGTTTAATTTGGACCAGGGTCTTGACAGGCAAGTGTGATACCGCAAGTCAAGGGTGTGTGCAAGGGAAGTGGAGATGTGTACATTTTGGCCAGGAAGGAGCACCAAAGGTGACGGGAATTATCTGTGTAGCTGAAATAATAAAACAAGATTGAAGAAATTAAGAGACAAGAAACTCAGCCTGATGAGGAATTTTGAGAAGGCAAATACATTATCTAACTCAATTATTTATTGGGGACTCGCAGAGTCAAGAAATGTGCTTAATATTTATGAAACTTATAGTTACCATTTAACTCTTCCCACACCCAGTTACTCTTCTTCCCATATCATAGGTGAGGAAATCGATGTTCAGAGCAGGCCTGTGACTTGCCCTGGGCTACATGACTGTGGAGTCCCAAGGCTGGAGACTAAGCCTCTCTCTTCTAGAACCAGGAGACGTGCTCTTCCCCGATATCAAGTTCACATGGTTGTCAATGACCAAAGCTTTCCTGTCTCTTTTTACAAAATTAATAACACGTTCCTTAAGAGCAGCCGAAATTCACTGGCTGCCCAGGGTTGTGTGATGGGGACACTCAGGACACTCAGCCGCATTACCCGGCTCTCTAAGCACGTGGGGAACATCCACTGTTACTGCATTCCTTGTTGCAGTGATTGCTGATGCACAGAACCGTTCTCTTTATTTTACCCATAAATTCACTTCCTAATAACAATAAGGCACACCAGGGCTTTGGCCTCATGCCTTATTACACCACCTGAGGAGTAAGATAATCACCCGGAAATGCACTGCCTGTTGTGCATTTTATTACTTGAATACAAAGTGATTCAATTCAAGAAACACTTAGTTGAAGACAGCATGAAAAAAAAAATAATCATATGAAAAGTAATTCCTCCTAATGCCACAGACTACACTGCAGGGAATAATCCTCTTCCAGCGGGAGAATGGTCTGGGTGACCTGTTGGTCTCCTCTAGTTCTAATTTCTACCAATTGCGGGATCATAAAAGCTAGTGAGACTTCAATTACAATATGAAGATTCCAAAGGGCCAAATCTGGCTAGTTCTGAAAATGGAGCCTATTGTGTGTTCTACCTAAACATTCTTGGTATAAGCATTTTCTAAGCAACCATTCTCTCAACCATCCATTCTTCAGCAAACATTGTAGGCCACACATCGGCTAGGGTCTAGGAAGAGAAAGAGAAACACAACCCACCCTGACCCTCTAGTCACCCACCATTTAATTCAGAATGTTAAAGAAAATGGCAATATGTTGTGAAAAGGAAAGAACGAGGCATCCCCGCAGCATCTCCAACTAATACTACTGTAGCCTGGAGTAATGCAGCATTGCTCTGTGGGGTACCTGTCTGGCTAGAGTGGGTGAGAGTGTGAGCTCTATCGCTCTATCTCCAGGGTCGGATTAAAGACTTTTCCCAGCAGACACCATCCATCAGTTCATCTGAAGGGGAGAAAGAGTTATTCCATTTGTAGATTCCTCAAGCAGAAATAACATGATTTTTTATTGTTATTAATACCATTGTTTTTAAATGCATTTATTTTCCATTTTTAAAAATGCATTTTCAAAGGGCCGTGAAAGCAAGCATGTAGCTTTAAAACAGTGGTTCTCAAAGTGTGGTGCCTGAACCAGCACTTTGAGACCTTTTTTCAAATATGTACATTTCCAGGCTCCACCCAGATAAACTGACTTTCTGGGGGTGGGGCCCAGCCATCTGTATTTAATAAGCTTGAGATCAGTGCTTTAGAAGAACCTGAAGTTGATTGATAAGTATGAGTTCATAGTTTTTGCCTTTAAAGAGGTTAATATGTAAAGTTTCCTACTTTGTATCAGAATGAAGTTAAAAGCCAGCTGCAGACATTACATTTAGGTGCTTCAACTAGCAATAAATGAGCATCTATTTTGCTGGGCACTGGGTGTTATCTCATTTAATCATCAACCATATGACAACCTTGTGAGTTAGACACTATTATCCATATTTTTAGAGGTGGAAAAATTAAACGCCAGAGAGAAAATGCCAAATTTACTCAGTGACAGTGAAGCCAAGACCCAAACTCCGCTGAATTTAATCCTTGGCTTTTTGTCCAATTGTGCCAGCAGGTATGTGTGTGTATGTATTTGCCTACATGCATGTGAGTGATTTGTGTGTATTCTTATGTAAACATTTAAGAGTAATGAAGTTTTCATATATTTGATACGGCAATAAGAAAATCCGTGTATCAATCCATAAGAATGGATAACTTGAGTTTGCAAAATGGTTTAACAGTTCCACAACCTACTCAAGAGAATGTGTAGAAAACTAAAAGCAAGTCATCTACATAAATTTCTAATCAAATATGAGGATTCCAGCGTTCATGCCACCAACATTTGAAGACCAGTCCCGCCTCCCCCATTCCAGTCTCATACTGCTTTAATATCTTCGACAGACTCTACTGGCAACCCCTAGTCTATTGTTCTAAACATAGGAATTATAAGAATGCAAGTTGATTTACAAATATATTCCAAATGATAGGGTATCACAAAAAGCAATTTAGCCAGTCATCTGAATTCAATTTAGCAGAAAAATCTGAGCTTATAAACTGACCTGCCTCCACAGCTAGGCAACACTATGGCCACACATTTGGGATGCAGCCTCCCTCCACCAAGGGGCTCCCCAGGCCCTGTACAGCCCCGTGCCCTGCCCGAACCTCATCGTCACAGTCTACCCTCACACACTGTAAGACCCACCCCTACAAACCTAGAAATCAAATGAAAAACGTAACAAACCGTGCAACGTTAATATATTTTAATGGAGTAGGATATCACTGCTATAACTGGTAACTAGAAAATATGTAGAAACATCAAAACACATTTAGGACAATGTCAAGAGAACAAGTACAGTGGAGCATACACTATGAACACAATGATATAAAAATGTATTGTCACAAATGGACAGGGACTAGAATATATGACAAAAATTGCTACCTGGGGATGATGGAGACATTGATCTTTTTATGTTAAATGTTCTTTAATAAGCGTATCATGGCATGTTGTAGACATCATGCCTACCAGTGCCCACTAGGCAGGACAGGAGCTGGCTCCTGCCCATGTCTCCCCGTCATGGCCCCGTGGGTCACTCGGCCCTGCTCCGCCCTGGCTGATTCCTCTGCCTTGAGACCTCCTGGAATGTCACCTTCTGGAGAGGCTTCTCTGAACACCCAGCATCCTCCCTGCAGAGTCTCTCACACAGCCTGCACTTCCCCAGCACTGCATATACCCCAACTTGGCGTTATACTTTTAGTTGGGAAATTAACTCCATGGTAGGCTCTAGGAAATAAAAGGGTGTGTTTACACCCCTCTACCCCAGCCCCAGAGTACTCGGCACGCAACTGCTGCTCCAATGACTGACAAATAAATGGTTTCCACAGCCCTGCCATTCAGACAGCACCCGCCTCCCAACACACACTACACACTCACCACACATACACCACACACACACCACACACACACCACCTTCATCACACACATGTACCACATACAACTCACCCCCCATAGAAACACATACATCACACACAACTCACCCCCCACAGAAACACACACACCAAACACACACATACCACAGACCACTTACCGCCCCCAGACACACATACCACACACACAGAATAGCACACATGCACACCACATGTCCTTCTACTCCTGTATTTTATTGAAGAGTCTCTCTTCTTCCCACCATTCAAGGTAAAACTTTCCATGCCATTCACGATTCCTCACTCAACCTCCTACTGAGAACTGGTGGCCAGGGTCAGCCAGGTTTCCTTAATGAGCACCCTCGACCCCATGACTGTTCAGTGTCTGTCTTCCCTGTCAGATCCTTGATGCCGTGGGAGCCAGGGTCGGGTTTCACCGTGTGCCCAGCGCGTCATCCTCCAGAATGTTATGTTGAACCAAATTAAGTAATTGTGTTTTGTATTAGTTCACACTAGCATGAATGTCTTGCTGCCCCAAATACAGAGCCTATAGAAAAAAAGCTTATATTGTTTTGTTTGTAATACTCTTTATCGTGGATATAAAAGTCTAATTTCAGGAGCTATCTCAGAAATTCACTATTACCTCATGAATATTATCAGACCCACCACACCTGATGTGATGACAGACACAGATACGGCAACTGAGAAAAAACAAGTCATGTCAGAAACACTGACCACAAGCATGCTGTCAAACATCTCAAAACGGTTTCACTCGAAGCCTTTTAAAGTATAAGAGCTGGCGGCAATTATGCTCTCTCCCTGCTCCTATAAGCAGACAAGGAGTGCTGAGCACATCCTATTTATAGTCAAGCCAAGTCTAAGCAAGACCTCAGCTCCTGCAAAGTTGCAAGTTTCCCAGTTTCAGGGTTTAGGAACTAGAAGTCTTGCTGCTGCTGCCACCTATCGCAGGAAATGTGAATCTAGGCTTAAGAAAAGCTGGATTGTCGAGTGGGCCCTGCTGTCCCACAGTGACATGGGTGGAATCGTTCTCTGAACTCACTGCAGTTGTCTAGTATTTCCATTCATGCTGAGCACCAAATTCAGGTCATCCACTGTTAAAACGTATAAGCCAATGCTTGCTGACGTGATATATATGAGAATGCTTACAACATTTTGGCACAGGAGTCAGCACTTAGTAAATGCTTGTTGCCTGGATGACGGACACAAATCAGATAGAAGTGGCAAGAGTAACACGATCAACTTTTAAAGCACCTTTCTCTTGAGACCTGAAGCCATGCACAATGACCTGACTGTCTACTGTGCAAAAGCTACATCAGTGAGCACAGATGCTCGGGGAGGAGGAGCATCTCACCTGGCTTTGGTACTGCCTGAGAGGGTGCTTTGCCTTTGGGAGCATTTGTTTGGGTGCTATTTTGTTTCATTCCCTTCAAGATAAAGTATTTCTGACTTTGGGAATTCTGAAAAATAAGAGAGCAATGGGGTTAGCACAGATTGGCTGACAGATTTTCTTACTGGGCCTATGCAAGCTACAAGAATGGAGCCTTTGGGTTTGTCAAACAAGCCAATGATTTGCAAGCTACTGGAGAACTGTGTAGAAAACCTTATGCAAATCACGTGAATGTCACACTAAATTGTAGGATTCCCGGGTGGAGAGATTTTATGTGACCACTGTATGAGCACCACGTCTCTTTCCATGTCTCAATCCAATGCATGCGCACACACACACAGACACACACAGACACACATACACACACCCCTACTGTGATCCCTTCTGTCTTCCTCACAACAACCAGCATAATCATTGCAAATGCTGATCTCCTTGTGTTACTTCCTTGCTTAGAACACTCCAATTGCCTCCTAGTGCTCTTAGAACCAAGACCAAAGTCCTTGGTGTCTTTGTGGCTGCAGCACGGGCCCTCCCCTGCTTCTCTGCTGCCACCCTCCCCCGGCTCCCTCTGCCTCAACCACGCCAGCAGTCCCTCAAATGTGCTCATTCCCAAGCAAGGGTTTTTTTCTCTTCACCTGCTGTAACCTCTACCTAGACCACCTATCCCTCGCCCCTCTGACTAATGAGCACCTCCTTGTCCTAACAATCAAGAGTTCCCACACTTGAGTGGACATGAGGATCACATGGAGGGCTTGTTAGAAACCGATTGCTGGGCCCACTCCAGATTCCCATTCCAGTCCTGGGTTGGGGTGAGGCCTAAGAATTTGCATTGCTGGCCGGGCGCAGTGGCTCACACCTATAATCCCAGCACTTTGGGAGCCCGAGGCAGGTGAATCACGAGGTCAGGAGTTTAAGACCAGCTTGGCCAAGATAGTGAAACCCCATCTCTACTAAAAATACAAAAATTAGACAGGCGTGGTGGCGAAGTGCCTGTAATCCCAGTTACTTCGGAGGCTGAGGCAGAGAACTGCTTGAACCCAGGAGGCGGAGTTGCAGTGAGCTAAGATTGTGCCACTGCACTCTAGCCTGGGCAACGGAGTGAGACTCTGTCTCAAAAAAAAAAAAGAAAGAAAGAAAGAAAAAAAAGGCCGGGCGCGGTGGCTCACGCCTGTAATCCCACCACTTTAGGAGGCCGAGGTAGGCGGATCATGAGGTCAGGAGATCGAGACCATCCTGGCTAATATGGCAAACCCCCTGTCTCTACTAAAAATACAAAAAAATTAGCTGGGTGTGGTGGCAGGCACCTGTAGTCTCAGCTACTCAGGAAGCTGAGGCAGGAGAATGGCGTGAACCCAGGAGGCGGAGCTTGCAGTGAGCCGAGATTGTGCCACCGCACTCCAGCCTGGGCGACGGAGCAATACTCCGTCTCAAAAAAGAAAAAAAAAAAAACAGAGACAGAGAATTTGCATTGCTGACCAGTTCCCAAGAGATGCTGGTGCTGCTGGGCAGGACATCACTCTCTGAGAATTCAGGCCCTAAATTTCAGTTCAAATGCCACTTCTTCAGGGAGCCTTCCTTGACACCGCACACTAGGCTGGCTTCCCTTACATGCTTTCACAACAACCTCTGTTGTCCTTCATAGCCTTAGTCCAATTTGTAATGATGTAGCTATTGGGATGAGTCTTTGATTAAGGCTTGTCTCCCACTAAACTTTGAGTTCCATAAAGACTAGAGGCAAAGTAACTGACATCATCACTACATCTCCAGATCCGAGGCCAGTGACCGGTGTTCAGAGGTATTAAAAATGAACGCATGAGTGGATTTGCTTCAGCTGCTAAAGCTTGACAACACAAGGTAGACAACACCTGCCTGTGGCCTCCTGCCTGGAGTCCTCTCTCTAATCACTCAGCGAGTGATATCAATTTTACTTGGAGAACACCTCTTAAATCTATCTTCTGCCTCTCTGCATCCCTGAGGTCACTGTCCAGTTCATGTGCACTGACTGAGATTACAGAAATGGCCTCAGATCACTTCCAGGTCTCCAGCTTCACCTCTGATTCATCCTCCTCTGTTGCCAGGATTTACCTTTCTACAGCACAGGCATAATTATGGTACTCCCTTGCTTGAAAATACACAAGGTAGCCAGGCGCGGTGGCTTACACCTGTAATCCCAGCACTGTGGGGGGCCGAGGCAGATGGGTCATGAGGTCAGGAGATTGAGACCATCCTGGCTAACATGGCGAAACCCCGTCTCCACTAAAAATACAAAAAATTAGCCGGGCGTGGTGACGGGCACCTGTAGTCCCAGCTACTCAGGAGGCTGAGGCAGGAGAATGGTGTGAACCTGGGAGGCGGAGCTTGCAGTGAGCCGAGATTGCACCACTGCACTCCAGCCTGGACGACAGAGCAAGACTCCGTCTCAAAAAAAAAAAAAAATACACGATGCAGCTGGGAGCAGTGGCTCACATCTGTAACCCCAGCACTTTGGGAGGCCAAGGCTGGAGGATCGATTGCTTCAGGCCAAAAGTTCAAGACTAGCATGGGAAACATAGTGAGACCGCATCTCTACAAAAAAAAAAAAAAATTTAATTACCCAGGTAGGGTGGTGTGCCTATAGTCCCGGCTGCTCAGGAGGCTGAGATGGGAGGATCACTTGAGTCCAGTAGTTCCAGGTTGCAGTGAGCTATGATCACACTGCTGCACTCCAGCCTGGGTAACAAAATGAGAACCTGTCTACACACCCACACACACACACACACACACACACACACGTACAATGTCAAATTATACGTGGGTTAAAATTTCATAGGACTAGTCACCAAGGAAAAAGATAGGCACACTGGTAAAAACTAGCGAAATGTGAGTAAAGTCTTTAGTTAGTATTGACTTTAGTTAAACTGATGTTGAACCAGTGTCAATTTCCCAGTTTCAATAATTATACTACAGTTATTCTGTAAGAGATTATCACTGGGAGATGCCGGAAGTACACAGGAGCACAGTACTAATTTTATAACTTTTATGTGAATCTAAAATTATTTCGAAATAAAGTTTTTTAAAAACATGCAATAATCCGGTTCCAAAATGGTAGCATAGAAGCAAGCTGGCTTCACTCCCACCTGAAAACCAAAAGTAAATATACAGTGCCAACATTATCACCAGGAACATTCCAGAATTCTCATATGAAGATGAAACAGATCTTGGGGCCACAGCTCTGAGGGGACAGTAAGAGAATTCAACTTCCACATCCACAACACCCCTCCCCCCATTCTGCCTGGCACCAAGCCTGCAAAGAAATTTTCCCCCAATTCACTGTTTCTACACTGAGAAAAGTGAGGCTGAGGTGGACAACCAGCTTTTCCACCATTTTGGGTTCCCTGGCAGGAGACCTGTCCCTGCCTTAATCCATCACAAGTGTCTGAAGGGAGAAACATCCCAGAGGACAGAAAGAGGTAAAGAGGTAAAGAGGGGGAGGTGGGACTACCATCTCTAGCTCTTGAAACTCTGTTCTATAACTCAACAAAAGGAGACACCAAATCAGAGTGGCTTTTCAGCAGGCACATGCTGGTCCCCTGGACACAAACCCTAGCCAGTCTTCCCACACTGCTGGGACATCCCCTTTAGGACACCCCCCCACCCAGTTCAGGAAGGGCAGCATTCCAAGCAGTTACTAGAGACAAGGTGAACCTGAGCTCAAGGTACCAACAACTACAGCAGAAAAGGAGACAGCAAGCTAGCAGTAAAGAACCTCTAAGAAAATATATCCAATGAAAACAAAACAAAACAAAAAAATCCAGAGAAGACTGGAATACATAACTATCCTTCAATGCAAAAACACAGATGTACGTCCACAAAAAACAGCAGCAAACAGGGAATCGTGATTTCTCCAAGCAATCAAAGCAAGGAACCGGTAACTGGTCCTAATAAAACAGTGGTATTTGAGCTGTCTGTCCAAGAATTCAAAATAGCAATTTTAAGGAAACTCTGTGATTTCCAAGATAACACAGAAAATCAGTTCAGAACTTTATCAGAGAAATTTAGCAGAGATTGAAATAATTTTTTAAAAAATCAAGTGGAAATCTTGGAACTGAGAAATACATTTGCTGAACTGAAAAATTAATTAAAGGCTACCAACAGCAGAATGGATCAAGAAAAGGAAAGAATCTGTTAGCTTGAAGACAGGCTATTTGAAAATACACTCAGAGGAGAAAAGTGAAAAAAAGAACAAGAAGCAATGAAGATCACCTATAAGATACAGAAATTTTCCTCAAAAGATGAAATTTTAAAAAATTATTGGTATTCAAGGGAATTGAACAAGAGCAAGGGGTACAAAGCTTATTCAAAGAAATAATAACAGAAAACCTTCCAAAACTTGAGAAAGATATAAATATCCAGGTACAGGAAGGTCAGAAAACAACAAACAGATTTGACCCAAATAAGACTATTCCAAGGCAAATAATAAACTGTCAAGTCAAGAACAAGAGAGAATCCTAAAAACAGCAAGAGGGAAAAAAGCAAGTAACATATAAAGGAGCTCCCATTCATCTTGCAACAGACTTCTTAACAGAAATCATACAGCCAGGAGGGAAGGGAACAAATTTTCAAAGTTCTAAAAGAAAAGAAAAAAAAACTGTCATCCAAGAATATTATATCCAGCAAAGTTATCCTTCAACTATGGAGGAGAGATAAAGGATTTCCCAAACAAAAGTTGAGAGAATTCACCACCACCAGACCTGTCTTACAAAAAATGCCAAAGGAATTCAATCTGAAAGAAAGAAAACACTAACATTCAGAAAAAACAAAACTAAAGATATAAAACATGCTGGTAAAATTAAGTACACAGACAAACTTCGGATACTCTAATACTGGAATTGTGGTGTGCAATCTACTCATAACTCTAGCATGAAGCCCAAAAGAGAAATTTCTTAAAAATAGTAATAGAGGCCGGGTGTGGTGGCTCACGCCTGTAATCCCAGCACTTTGGGAGGCCAAGGCAGGTGGATCACAAGGTCAGGAGATCCATACCATCCTGGCTAACACAGTGAAACCCCGTCTCTACTAAAAAATACAAAAAATTAGCAGTGCGTGGCGGCGGGTGCCTGTAGTCCCAGCTACTCAGTAGGCTGAGGCTGGAGAATGGCGTGAACCTGGGAGGCAAAGCTTGCAGTGAGCCGAGATCGCGCCACTGCACTCCAGCCTGGGTGACAGAGCAAGACTCCATCTCAAAACAAAACAAAACAAAACAAAACAAAAAACAGTAATAGCTACTGCAACCTGTTGAGATGGGTAATATAAAAGTATGTAAATTGAGACAACTAAAAGTCAAAATGTGGGGCAGACAGAATTAGTGTAGAGTTTTTTTTTCATTTTTTGTTTGTTTATATTCTTTTTTGTAACCTAAGATGAGCTGTCATTTTTTAAAATAATTTCTTATATCTATAAGATGTTTCTGTAAGCCTCATGGTAACTATAATGCAGAAACCTAAAAAGCAATGAATTAAAACATACTACCAGAGAAAATCACTTAAGCACAAGGGAAGACAGTAAGAAAGGAAGGAAGGGAAGACTTATAAAACAAACAGAGAAAAGCAACTAAATGGCAGCAGTAAGTTCTTACTCACCAATAATAACACTCAATGTTAATTGACTCAGTTCTCCAATTAAAAGGCATAGAGTGGCTGAATAGATTAAGAAGCAACACCCAACAATATGCTGCCTACAAGAAACCCACTCACCTGTAAAAACACACACAGACTGAAAGTGAAGGAATGGAAAGGATATTCCATGCAAATGAAAACCAAAATACGAGCAGGAATAGCTTTACTTGTATCAGATACAATAGACTACAAATCAAAGATGATCAAGTAGTGTGAAGAAGAGGTGAGATGTCCCCTGAACGGACAAGAGGCCGTGTGGTGCCACATTCTGCACCCAGCACCGACATCCCACTGCCATCACCACCATGCCCAAGAGAAAGGTTGAATAGGACATGAAAGAAGATAAAACTAGCTGGGTGGCTCACACCTGTAATCCCAGCACTTCGGAGGCTGAGGCGGGTGGATCACCTGAGGTCAGGAGTTTGAGACCAGCCTGGCCAACATGGCAAAACCCTATCTCTACTAAAAATATGAAAAATTAGCTGGGCATGGTGGGGAGCGCCCATAATTCCAGCTACTTGGTGAGGCTGAAGCAGGAGAATCACTTGAACCTAGGAGGCAGAGGTTGCAGTGAGCCAAGATCACACCACTGCACTCCAGCCCGGGCAACAGAGCAAGACTCTGTCTCAAAACAAACAAAAAAAAAAAAAGATAAAACCAAGATGAAGGACAAATCACAGAGATCTGCAAGCTTGTCTGCTAAACCTGCTCCTCCAAAGCCAGAGCCCAAGCCTAAAAGGGCCCCTACAAAGAAGACAGAGAAGGTACCCAAAGGGAAAAAGGGAAAAAGGGTAAAGCTGATATTGGCAAGGAGGAGAATAACCTTGCACAACATGGAGATGCCAAAACAGACCAGGCACAGAAAGCTGAAGGTGTTGGAGATGCCAAGTGAAGTGTGTATATTTTTAATAACTGTGTACCTCTGATGACTGTATAGTTTGAAATACTATTTTAATCAAGTTTTATAAAAATGGAGAAGCTATATTGTTAGCACCAGAACACTTCATTGTTGCCTTTTGAGGAAGGAGCATATGTCACTAATAGATTGTCTTCAAAACTAGACTGATGTGGAAAAAACACCTTTCGCTTCTAATTTTGAGAGACTTCCTCTTGGCTCCCACAAGGAGGGATTTCCTGGCTTTGACACTTACAGCCACTTTAGCACGCAAGCCTTAAGAAGGGAAAACAAATTCATTTTATGTCCTCCTCTTTTCTCTTTCCACCTTTAGCACAGACTTAACTCCCTTAAACCGAGATACCTGTTGGGACCTGACCCTCAATAATTGGTTATCAGTGTGTCAGGCAATCTGGACTTTCCAGTGAGGCCACTGAGATGGTGCCCCTGAAAAGAGCAGCGGTTCTCTTTCTAGGTCGTGGATCTTCAGATAAATTCTCCCATTTTCATTTCACTTCCTGAAAGTCATGGTTGGCTCACAAAAAGTTCTTCAACCCTCACTCTAAACTTTCCCTGTACAGAGCATCAAATGAAGACTTCATAGGGTTTGATAATGGCTTTCTGATTTTTGGTAGTCCATTGAAGAAGGGAGTTTGAAAGTTGTTAAATACTGTTAACAATTGTCTGCCCATGTCCTGCTTAAATACCATGATCGGTTATGGAAAGTATCTTTAATAAAGCTGGGTAAAATCAAAACCTATCAAAAAACAAAAAGAAGGTCACTATATAAAGGGATCAATTCAGCAAGAAGATATAACAATTATGAATATATATGCAAGCCATGCCAGAGCTCACAAGGACCTAAAGTTAAATATTACTAGATCTAAAAGGAGAGACAGATTGCAATACAATAATATTAGGGTACTTCAAAACACTTCACTCTCGATTATAAATAGATCATCCACATAGAAAGTCAACAAAGAAACACTGCCATTAAACTACAGACTAGACCTAATAAGGCTAACTGATATTTACAGAACATTTCACTCACTGCTTCAGAATACACATTTCCTTTTCTTTTTCTTTCTTTAGAGATGGGGTCTTGCTATATTGCCCAGACTGGACTCAAAACTCCTGGGCTCAAGTGATCCTCCCCTCAGACTCCCAAGTATTTAGAATTATAGACACACACCACTGTACCCAGCTAGAATACATATTCTTTTCATTAGCACATGGAATATTCTCCAGAATAGACCACAACTTAGGCCACAAAACGAGTCTCAACAAATTCAAAAAAGTAGAAATCATATCAAATATCTTTTCTGATCACAATGGAATAAAACTATAAATCAATAACAAAGGGAACCTCAGAAACTCACAAACATGGAAATCAAACAACATACTCCTGAATGACCAATGAATCAATGAAGAAATTAAGGAGGACATTTTAAAATTTCTTGAAATAAATGAAATGAAAATCCAACACACCAAAGTCTATGTGCTACAGCAAAAGCAGTACTAAGAAGGAAGTTTATAATAATCAATGTCTATGTCAAAAAAATAGACTTCAAAGAAACAACCTCATGATGCACTTCAAGGAACTAGAAAAGCAAGAACAAACCAAACCCAAAAGTAGTAGAAAGAAAGATATTATAAAGATCAGAGGCTGGATACGGTGGCTCACACCTGCAATCCCAGCACTTTGGGAGGATGAAGTGGAGGATTGCTTGAGGCCAGGAGTTCAAGACCAGCCTGGGCAATATAGCAAGACACCACCTCTACAAAAACTTTTTTAAAAAAATTAGCTAGGGCCGGGCGCGGTGGCTCAAGCCTGTAATCCCAGCACTTTGGGAGGCTGAGACGGGCGGATCACGAGGTCAGGAGATCGAGACCATCCTGGCTAACACGGTGAAACCCCGTCTCTACTAAAAAACACAAAAGCTAGCCGGGCGAGGTGGCGGGCGCCTGTAGTCCCAGCTACTCGGGAGGCTGAGGCAGGAGAATGGCATAAACCCGGGAGGCAGAGCTTGCAGTGAGCTGAGATCCGGTCACTGCACTCCAGCCCGGGTGACAGAGCGAGACTCCGTCTCAAAAAAAAAAAAAAAAATTAGCTGGGAATGGTGGTGGCAAGCACCTATAGTCCTAGCTACTCAGGAAGCTGAGGCAGGATTGCTTGAGCTCAGCTGTTTGAGGTTGCAGTGAGCTATGATCCTGCTACTGCACTTCAGCCTGGACAACAGAGCCCTGTCTCAGAAAAAAAAAAAAAAATCAGAGGATAAATAAACACAATTGAGACAAGAAAAAAATACAGAAAATCAATGAAACATGAGTTGGTTTTTTGAAAAGATAAAGTCAACAAACCTTTAGCTAGACTAAGAAAAAAAAAAAGAAGACCCAAGTTGGAAAGGAAGAAGTCAAATTAGCCTTGTTCACAGATGATGTGATCTTATATTTAGAAGAAAAACCAGGCCGGGCGCGGTGGCTCAAGCCTGTAATCCCAGCACTTTGGGAGGCCCAGACGGGCGGATCACGAGGTCAGGAGATCAAGACCATCCTGGCTAACATGGTGAAACCCCGTCTCTATTAAAATACAAAAAACTAGCCGGGCGACCTGGCGGGCGCCTGTAGTCCCAGCTACTCGGGAGGCTGAGGCAGGAGAATGGCGTGAACCCGGGAGGCGGAGCTTGCAGTGAGCTGAGATCCGGCCACTGCACTCCAGCCTGGGCGACAGAGCGAGACTCCGTCTCAAAAAAAAAAAAAAAAAAAAAAAAAAAAGAAAAAAACCAAACACTCCACTAAAAACCTGTTAGAACTGATAAATTCAATAAAGCTGCAAGATGCAAAGTCAACACACAAAAATTGGTAGCATTTATACACACCCACAGCAAACAAACTAAAAAAGAAAGCAAGGAAGTAAACCTATTTACAATAGCTACAGAGAATATAAAATACCTACGAATCAATTTAACCAACGAAGTGAAAAACTGATACAAGGAAAACTATAAAACACTGATGAAAGAAATTGAAGAGGACAACAACAAATGGAAAGGTATTTCATGTTCATGGATTCAAAGAATTAATGTTAAAATGGCAATACTACCCAAGGCAATTTACAGATTCAATGCAATCCCTACCAAAATACCAATGGCATTCTTCATAGAAATAGAAAAAAAAATCCTAAAATTTACATGGAACCACAAAAGATCCCTAGTAGACAAACCAATCCTGAGCAAAAAGAACAAGGTGGAAGGCATCACACTACATGACTTCAAAATTTACTACAGAGCTATTGCTATCAAATCAGCATGTCACTGGCATAAAAACAGACACAGAGAACAATGGAACAGAATAGAAACCCAGATACAAATCCACACGTTTACAGCCAACTCATCTTTGACAAAGATGCCAAGAACACACAATGGGGAAAGACAGTCTCTTCAATGAATAGTGCTGGGAAAACTGGATAACTATATGTAGAAGAATGACACTAGAGCCCTGTTTCTCACCATACACAAAAATAAAATCAAAATGGATGAAAGACTTAAATCTTAAGACTCAAAACCCTGAAACTACTAGAAGAAAGCATTGGGGAATTGCCTCATGACATTGGTGTAAGCAAAGATATTTTGTGTAAGACTTCAAAACCACAGGCAACCAAAGCCAAAGTAGACAAATGGGATTACACTAAGCTAAAATCTTCTACACAGCAAAGGAAACAAGCAGTAAAGTGAAAAGACAACTCACAAAATGGGAGAAAATATTTGCAAACTACTCATCTGACAAAGGATTAACAACTAGAATACATATATAAGGAGTTCAAACAGCTCACAGCAAGTAAACAATCTGATTTATATGTGGGCAAAAGATCTGAATAGGCATTTCTCAAAAGCAGACATCCAAATGGCCAACAGGTATAGGAAAAAATGCTTAACATTACTAATCATCAGAGAAATGCAAATCAAAAGCACAATGAGATATCATCTCACCCCATTTTGGATAAAATGGATTTTATCCAAAGGACAGGCAGTAACAGATGCTGGCAAGGATGCAGAGAAAGGGGAACCCTTGTACACTGCTCATGGGAATGTAAATGAGCATAGCCACTATGGAGAATAGTACGGACTTTCCTCAAAAAACTGAAAATAGAACCACCAAATGATCCAGCAATTCCACTACTGGGTGTGTGTCTCCAAAACAGGAAATCAATATATCAAAAAGACATCTGTCCATGTTCATTGCAGTGCAATTCACAATAGCCAAAATAGAATCAACCTAAGTGACCATCACTGGATGAATGGATGAAGAAAACGTGGTACATATACCCAGTGGAATATTATCCAGTCATAAAAAAAGAATAAAATTCTGCCATTTGTAGCAACATGGATAGAACAGGAGGTCATTATGTGACATTCTGATTAAAAAGTGAGATAAGCCAAGCACAGAAAAGAAGAATGTTGCATGTTCTCACTCGTATGGAAGAGCTGAAAAATTGGATCTCACAAAGATAGAGTAAATTCGTGGTTAGCACAGGCCAGGAAAGGTAGAGGGGAGGAGAGGGTGAAGAGAGGTTGATTAATGGGTACAAATATATGGTCTGATAGAAGAAATAACACCTAGTGTTAGATAGATCAGTAAGGTGACTATAGATTACAATAACCTATTGTACATTTCAAAATAGCTAGAAGAATTTGAATGGTTCTAACATAAAGACAAATATTTAAGGTGATGGAAGATTTGATCTTTACAAATTATATGAATGTATTAAATTATCCCATGTACCCTGAACTATGTACATGGATTATGCATCAATAAAAATAAAAAAAAATGTTTTTTAAGAAAGAAAAAATAGGGCTGGGAGTGGTGGCTCATGCCTGTAATCCCAACACTTTGGGAGGTCAAGGTGGGCAGATCACTTGAGGCCAGGAGTTCGAGACTAGCCTGGCCAACATGGCAAAATCTTGACTTTACTAAAAATACAAAAATTTAGCTGGGCGTGGTGGTGGGTGCCTGTAATCTCAGCTACTCGGGAGGCTGAGGTACAAGAATCGCTTGAACCTGGGAGGCAAAGGTTGCAGTGAGCCAAGATCATACCGCTGCACTCCAACCTGGGTGACCAAGTGAGACTATCTCAAAAGAAAAGAGAAAAGAAGAGAAGAAGAGAAGAGAAGAGAAGAGAAGAGAAGAGAAGAGAAGAGAAGAGAAGAGAAGAGAAAAAAGAAAAGAAGTAATGCTTCTCCAGGGCATAGAGACTGAAATTCAATTTTTTTTTTGTTTTTTTTTTTTTGTTTTGAGAGGAGGTCTTAGGCTGGAATGCAGTGGTGCAATCTCGGCTCACTGCAACCTCACCTTCCGGGCTCAAGTGATCCTTGCACCTTAGCCTCAGCTTCCTGAATAACTGGGACTACAGGTGCGTGCCACCACATCTGGCTAATTTTTGTAGAGGCAGGGTTTCGCCATGTTACCCAGGCTGGTCTCGAACTTCCGGGCTCAAGTGATCCTCCCACCTCAGCCTCCTGAAGTGTTGGGATTACAGGTATGAGCCACCGCACCAGGCCTGAAATTCAAACTCTTAATTGTGGGGTAGAAGGTCATTCACATAATTAACCACCTGGCTTCAGGTGACCCTTCCAGACACCATCACCTCCAGGCATGCTACGTTCTCACCCAGTGCTCCCAATACACCACGTAGTTCCTCACTTCTGAGTTTTGGTTCATGCCTGTGCTAGAATTTCCTTCATTCTTTTGCACCTGGCACACTTCAATTACTCTTTCAAGACTGAGGGTATATCCCCTTCCTTCGGGAGACCTTCCTATTGTCCAAAATTAATCATGCTTTTACAAAGAACTTAAGTCTCATAGGTATGCTTTGCTAATTGTTTCATTTAATAAAGAAAAGAACCAAAAGATAAAAGCCACTCATACTTACATCACTTTGCTGTAGGGCTGCAGATGTGGTGGGTAAAACATGAAGTAAAAGTTCTAATACTTTCCCATCTATTCCTCTAGTCCTACCTCAATTTTCACTTTGATTCTCTGCTTCCAGACCTTTCTGTTGGCCCCTGCTAGACAACAAGTCCCTCCAGTGGACTCCACTTACCTTTTTACACTCAACATGGCATAGCATACGATAAGCACCCCATTAATCTTTGCTCTTGATGGACCATAGTTACCGATACTACGACTGCAAGGGATAGAAGCTTAGGCTAATTTTACCCTTGATTTTGAAAGCTAAACAAGGTTCTGAGTAAGACCAAGGCACTGTGAGGAGTTCTGTAGCTCACCCCTGACTTTATACCATCCTCAGCTGAGGTTTTCAAAATAAAGAGAATTTTGAGACATTCATGAACGTGATTACTTCAGAACTTGGTGAGGTATACCCCTAAAATAAGCATCAAGTCACAGACCATCAAATACACTTCTTAACCAGGGGGAAAAACACAATTAGAAGGCTATCTCACTGATATATTTGTTTATTTGCCAGAGAAGTATTGATGTCCAGTTTTAAACACATGCTATTTATATCAGAATCATAACAAAAGTGCCATCCATCTGCCTTGGCATCCAGAGAAAATATAATTCAACACAAGAGTAAAAAGTGTGCACAGCCAAACAGAAATGGCACCAGAAGCAAAAATTGCTGGAACTATATCATGGAGAGGGGTGTGGAAATTATCACTCGACTAAATTGGAAAAAAATTGTAAGCAACACAAAAGGTTTTGGCAGTTAAATCCAAACACTTGAGAAAAATCTTCTTGTCTATACTGATATCAAATGGATGTTCTGTTATATTTTGGGACACATCAACTATCAAGTTCCCTTTATAGCGTTCTGCACACTTCCATATATACATCGGCCATTTACTGAGCATCTACATTCTTGGACACTGGAAAAATTAAAAGCTTTGGCATCAAGCAGGCATAGGGTCAAACTGGCTCCACTGTCTACCACAAGAACTTGCAAGTTAATTAACCTCCTCCTGACTCAGTTTCCTCATTTGAAAAAGGGAGATACAGTTGCCTTCCATATCCATGGATTCCACATCCACGGATTCAACCGTGGATGGAAAACATTCAGGAAAAATATGGATGTTGGTGTCTGTATTGAACATGTATGGAGTTTTTCCCTTGTCTCAATGATATGGTATAACGATTTCCATTTACATTGTATTAGGTATTGTAAGTACTCTAAAGATAATTTAAAGCATATGGGAGGATTGTGTAGGTTATATGCAAATACTACATCATTTTATATAAGGGACTTGAACATCCATGAATCTAGGTATCTTCGAGTGGGTGCTGAAATGAATCTCCCACAGATACTGAGGGATAGCTGGAATACCTCTCCTTTAAGCAAGTATTCTTAACATGGAATCATGGTCCATGTGTGTGCTTTTGTAGCCCTACAGACTCACTGAGATGCAAAACTGTGTGTCAGATGATTTTTCTAGAGCACTTCTCAAAAGGCAAGTGACCCCAACATGGTAAATGCCACGGCTCTAAAGGCTGTGGATGGATCACAGGTGATATTCGTGAAGTGCTTGGCACACAGGGAGCTTTAGCTATTTGGTAGCTGTTATTTTTAGGTCCCGAGGATATACAGAAAGATAAATCAGAGCATTGGGCAAAAAAAAAAAAAAGGCATATGGTTATAGGTGTCACCTCAGAATATCAGAATAAAATAACAGAGAAAAAACAAAAAGTGAGTCCAGAAAAAACCCAGCATGAAGAATTGGCAGGATGGAAACACCAGGAGTGCCAAAGCAGTGAGATGACCACTGCCCGGGGGTACCCAGTGCTTAGGCAGGGCGTGGCATATGGCAGGCGCTCAGTGAATAACTGCTAAGTAAATGAGCAAACAAATGACCAAAACCAACCCAGGATGCAGGATAACACCATTTACAGTGTCCCAGGGGAAAAACTACATTCAGAAGGTATTATTGAAAACTTACTATTCAGAAATCTTCAATTTCAAATATTCAATTCCAATGCTACAGTCCACATTCTCTCCCTGAAGAGTGAGGACATTAAGCCCACACTTTTGTCATTGAGCAGTAATCTAGGCCCTTCCAATCCTCTGTGATGAGCCCTGTGAGAAATTTATTTTAGAAATAGGTTAGACCTATTTTTCCAGATTAATCAAAAGGCCTTATTTGCCTGGGAAAAAAAATAAATTTTATTACCTTCTATTTTTTTACTTTTATTTTTCCATGAGTTGACAAGAAGCTCCCAGCTAAATCTCCAGCCCAACTTTATTAACCATTATAGATGATCTGAGTATTCCTTCTTTCTGATACCTTCCTATTCTGTCTATATTTTTAATGATTCTGATTTACATGTTTCTATTTTACTGCATTGTAGTTATTCTTACAAATCATCTCAAAGCCTTGGCAGGACTTGTAGAGTATATAAATATTTGAGAGTGATAGCGTACTCATCAAGAACACAAGTGATTATCAGGCAGTCCTGGAGCTGGAGCCATACTCACTACCATTTATCAGCTTTGTTAAGTCCCTTAACATCTCTCTGTTCCTCTCGCCTTTTGTTTTGTTTTGTTTTTTTTTTTTTTTTTTTTTTTTTTTTTTTTTTTTTTTTTGTTTGGTTTTGGTTTGTCTGTTTTGAGATGGAGTTTTAGTTTTACTCTTGTTGCCCAGGCTGGAGTGCAATGGCGCAATCTCGGCTCACTGCAACCTCTGCCTCCCAGGTTCAAGCGATTCTCCTGCCTCATCTTCTGGAGTATCTGGGATTACAGGTGCCTGCCACCATGCCTGGCTAATTTTTTGTATTAGTAGAGATGGGGTTTCACCATGTTGGCCAGGCTGGTCTTGAACTCCTGACCTCAGGTGATCCACCCACCTCAGCCTCCCCAAGTGCTGGGATTACAGGCGGGAGCCACCGCGCCCAGCCTGTTTTGTTTTTTGAGACAGAGTCTCACTCTGTCGCCCAGGCTGAAGTGCAGTGGCATGATCATGGCTCACTACAACCTAAAACTCTTGGGCTCAAGTGATCCTCCCACCTTCGGCTACCAAGTAGCTGGAAGTACAGGCAAATGCCACCATAGAGATGGGGGTCTCAATTTGTTGCCTGGGCTGGTCTCAAACTCCTGGCCTCAAGCACTCCTCTTGCCTCAGCCTCCCAAAGTGGTAGGATTACAGGCATAAGCCACTGCACCCAACTTGTACTTTTTCATAGCCAACTTGTGAAGACTAAATTTAAAAAGGGTGAGGCACCAAACTGTGCTTAGCACATAGTAAGTGTTCAATTAGTATTAGCCAGTAGCAGTACTAGTAGTTGTTGCAGTAGAAATAGAAGTAGTAAAACTGCGGACAAAGAGATGGAAAGAAAAAGTAACAAATGGTATCTGAAACGAAGTAAACAAAACAAGCAGTGAAAGACCAAAACCAAAAGTAGAAAATGAAGCTTTTAGAACTGAAAGGGCATCGTACTCATGTTATCTCTGTGCAGTTTTCTCAAACCTGCTGCAGTTGTTAACAACTGCCTTGTTAACAGCCAGCAGCCTCCCACCAGATTCCTGATCTGGTCAGGCACCGGCTACTAAACATCCTCATGGAGCTGGTTCTGTCTCCAGGTGCCAATCAGCTGCAGGGATCACAGCATGGGTGCTATAGAGATCTCCGTATAAGGGGAAGAAGTGGAGAGCTGGAACAGGGCAGTTTTTCCCTGGAGAGTGCAATTTACAGTCTCGGGTAAGCACTTCTTGATAAATATCTATGATCACCTATCATGAACCAAGCATTAAAATGAGCATAGAGGAAAAAGGGAAAGCACAGATAACTAAAATAAAATCCTCATCCTCAAAGGATCTTTCAATAAGACTGGGTAGGAGGCAAATATCTTTGCATAAATTCAAAGAGGGCATTTCGGACTCACTTTCATATCCCCAGAACTTAGCCAAGTAAACATTCGCTGAATTGAAGGCAATGGATAAAAGACATGAACTGTAGTCTATGAAAGTAGAATTTATTTACAGCATTTCTGTTAAGTCTACCCATTTAGGAGCACATATTAAATTAGGCCAAGGCGGGCAGATCACTTGAGGTCAGGAGTTTGAAACCAACCTGACCAACATGGTGAAACCCCATCTCTACTAAAAATACAAAAATTAGCTGGGCGTGATGGCAGGCGCCTGTAAATCCCAACTACTTGGGAGGCCAAGGCACGAGAATCGCTTGAACCCAGGAGGCGGAGGTTGCAGTGAGATGGGATTGTGTCGCTGCACTCCAGCCTCGGTGACAGAGCAAGATTCCGTCAGGAAAGAAAAGGAGAGGAGAGAGGAGGGGCGGGGAGCAGAGGGGAAGGAGAGGGGAGGGGAAGGAGAGGGGAGGAGAGGGGAGGGGAGGAAGGAAAGAAAGAGGAGAGTAGAGGAGAGGGGAGGAGAGGGAGGGGTTGGAGGGAGGGAGGGAAGGAGGAAGGAAGGAAGAGAGGGAGGGAGGGAGGGAGAGAGAGAGAGAGAGAAGAAGAAAAAATAAAAGAAAAAAGAAGAGAAAAGAGAAAAGAAAAGAAAGGGTCCCCTTAACAGGGGCAAGACATCCTGAAAGGCAAAGATTTGGAGACAAAGGGAGTAGAGAGGGGGTAATTTGGACAACCTTCAAGTAAGCCCTATACAGATGTGTAACTCACAAAGTGTTTCCAAACAAAATTTCTGAGGGAGGCAGCGTAATTATGTGTAGGCTAAGGGAGAAAAGTGTAAAAGAGCAGAGGTTTTGCCGTGAGACAGAAATGAGTTTGAATTCTGGCTCAGAAACTTCCTATGATAGTTGTGTGACTTTGGGAAAGTCCCTTCACCCCATAGGTTTCAAGTCCTCGTCTGTCTAGAGGAGGGAGTCAATCATGATATTCACAAGAGTGCTGTGGCACAAATGAAATCAGGAGCATGAGACATGTTGTAAACTGGAGAGATTTAGGGCATTTCCACACACATTTCCCAGCTGATTCTCACAGAGATGCAGGGAGGAAGACGTCACCACCGTCAGCGTTGTTTATCGTTCTTCTCCACATATCAGGTAAGCTCCGGGAACAGGGGCCCTACTATTTCCCACAGGGCCCCAGGGCCTACAACGTGCCTGGCACAAGCAGACGCGCCCTGAACACCTGCTGGGTGAATAAACAAATCACCACCCCTTCATCCCTGGGAGTGGGCAGCAGCGCCGGCCTTCTCAGGGCAGTGAGACCCACGGAGCTGCCCGCCCGCCCAGCCCCTCCTCGGCCTGTCGCACGCGCGTGGCCACCCCGAATGCAGCCTTACCGGGGCCCCCTCCTCGATTCTCCGCCTAGCTGGGCCGGCACCAGCGTGCGCCGACCTCAAGCCGCGGGGTCTCAGAGGGGCCGCCCGTTCGGCGTCTCTAGGACGCTGTTGCCCGAGAGATGACGGCAGTCGCTGATTGGAGAATAAGCATACACGCCTGGCAAGAAGCGGAGCTATGATTGGTCAATTGGAGATAAACGAGAAGGGGCGGGGCCAGGTTGGTTCCGCGACTGCACTCCCGGAAGAAATTTCCGCCGGAAGTCCCGTTCTCTGAGGAGCGGGAACCTTGGCGACTCGCGTCACGGGAGCGGGTTTCTGTTACGTGGGCTTTACCGCGAGCTGGGCGGTCGGCCCGGTCCCACCGAACTGCATAGGGCCGTGTGGCCGGGGGAAGTCAGCCCCCTGCTCTGAGAAGCAGACTCTCCATCTGTAAAAGGCTAAGCGTGCCCACTTGGGGCCTGTGGTCAGGATTGGCTGGAGTAAAGTCGGCAAAGCTCCTATCGCATCCTGCGCCTTCGTTAGGGTGAGCGCTGATGGGGACTCGCATTGTGCCACCAGGTCGCGGGTCCCACTGGGTCCCTTTGTGTGCTCGAGGAGACAGCCCCGGAGGACGGGGGCTCGCCTGCTTTGCTCAGGCTGTAGCCTCAGCCTCCGCCCATACCCACAGTAGGCGTCCATTCCATTGATATTCGCTAAGTGAGTGAGTTACTACTAAGAGGGCCGAGTGGAAGCGCCATAAATCGTGTGAGTGATAGTAATTGTTGTCGCTGACCCTGTGGAGCACTTCCCTTGCCAAGCACTCACCCATCCTAGGTATGTACTTTACATGTAATAGTCATCTTCATTTGTCTTCACAACAGCCCAGTGAGGTAGGTGCTGTGGTTTTTCCCATTTTACAGATAGGAAACTGAGGCACACAGGGCATTTTGTTCAAGGACACACTGCCAGTCAAGGGTAGGAGCAGAGTAAGAACCCAGGGAGCTTGCTCTTCGGCACCCTGCCGCGCTGCTCACTGTGGGAGAAGCAGCCAGGCAGACGTGCAGTTTGGAATTCCCTGCACACATGGCTTTGGCAGGTCAATTAGACTGGGTGCCCTGATGTGTGCTGCAAAGATGGATACTATGCGGTCCCTGCTGGGTAGTCTGACTATACTTCACTGGCCAGCTAGTTTTCCTGTTCACCAAGACAATTCTTTCCCATGGCTTGTCTCAGACCTCCCGCACCCACTATGTCCTCACCTCACTCAGTGACCATGGGTCTTATCCCATTGAGAAAATGGAATGCGGAAGAATGGAATACACTCCTTCACAATCACTTTGGCATTCATCCCCTCTTTTGCTCTTGCCCCAAAAGAGGGTCTCTCCCAGAGCCAGTCCTTCTAACTGTGTCCTGGATCCCTCCCCATTTGCCTTCTTTATTATAGGCAGTGCTCTAAGTGTGATCTGGGAATCTCTGGGGATCCTGAGACCCTTTCAGACCGTCCATGGGGCCAAAAAATACTTTCATAACACTAAGACTTTACTTGCTTCTTCATTGTTATTCTCTCACAAGTATATGGGATTTTCCAGAAGCTACATGATGTGTGATATTGCAACAAATTGAACGCAAAAGAAGTTAAGAGATCCAGCGGTCTTGTACTAAGCCAGCTGTTAAAGAGATCTGCAAAAATAGAAAACTGCCCCTCTTTTCACTTTTTTGGAAAGTATAGTTTTTCATTAGAGAACGGTAACATGTAATGGGTTTATTATTTTTAATGAGTTAATAATTTTTTTATTGATTGTATTTTCTAACATGGTAAATATTGATAGATATAAACATAAATAAAAGTTTTTTGGGATCCTCAATACTTTTAAGAGTGTGAATGGATCCTGAGGCCAAAAGTTTAGTCCTGAGATCAAAAGGCTTCGGTTATTTCCTCTCTCTTGATAGCCAAGAGTCTCATTCTTTCTCTTTCTCTTTCCCTCCTTCTTGGAACATGCTTTAGTATCTCACATCTTAAAAAAAAAAATAGATGATCTTCTGGTTTCCACCCCATTTCTCTGCTCCTCTTCAACCTGCTTCTCAGTAGAGCTGTCTATACATGCTGTCTTTCAGTTACCAAATTTCACAGAAGCATGACTCTCATTGCCTGGTAACTGGCATTCTCACAAATATTTCTTCTATACTTGGCCGTACATTACTTGACCTCTCAGTAGCATTCAGCCCAGTTGATCACTCCTTTCTGCCTGAAATACTTCAGGCTTCTCTAATGCCACACCAACTACTCAATTCTTGGGCCCCACTGGTGACTTCCTTCCTCTGTGTGGCGTTTGGATGTTAGGGCCTCTCTGACACTGTCGCAGGTCCTGCTATTACACTTCTCACCAGCCTTGACCCCTTTACTGGAATGTACTGGAGACCACTCAGACTTAAGCCATCCACATCGCCCTTGATCCACTCACCTCCCTCACTTACCTATTTCTTTTTTTTTTTTTTGAGACGGAGTCTCGTTCTGTCGCCCAGACTGGAATGCAGTGGTGCGATCTCGGCTCACTGCAACCTTGCCTCCCGGGTTTAAGCAATTCTGTGCCTCAGCCTCCTGAGTAGCTGGGATTACAGGCATGAGTCACCACGCGCAGCTGATTTTTGTATTTTTAGTAGAGATGGGGTTTCACCATGTTGGCCAGGCTGGTCTTGAACTCCTGACCTCGTGATCCACCTTCCTCAGCCTCCCAAAGTGCTGGGATTACAGGCGTGAGCTACCGCACCTGCCCTCACTCACCTATTTCAAGGCAGTGCTCAAACTAGGAAGGCTTGTTATCCCTCAGTGATCACTACCTCATCCCAGACATCTAGCGCTTCAGCAAGTCCTGTTGGTTCTGATGCCAGAATACCTACATGGTAGCAATCTCTTCAGTTCTCTCCAAGTTCCCCTCTGCTACCTTGCCTTAAAAGCCTTCTTATGCTAAAAATAAAAATCTTTAAAACAGCTTGCAAGGCCACTGGGACCGTCCTATAACCTCCTTCTCCCCCTAGGATCACTGTGGTCACAAAGCCCAGAAGCCAGCCTGAATGGGGCTCCTGCTGGCCAGAATAATGAAGGACAGTAAAAGCAATAAGAGTCATGAGTCCAGGCCAAGGAGGGATGGACAGATAGAATAAATGCAGGACAAGGGAGGGCACGTGCTTACAGTAGCAGGCCTAGGATCATGCAGGAGGACTAGAGCTGAAAAACCATCATGTTGCAACCACTGAGTAAAGATTGATTCAGGTAAGCATCATTCATGGGTGTTTCATCTCGGGGTTGTTTGGATGCGGAGTAGGATATTTGCATTGTTTTAAAGGATAGTCCCACAGATCACTTATTACTTACAAGGGAAAAAGCAGTCATAAAACAAAAGAAAAATGGACAATGCTTGGACACCATAATAAAAATTAACACTGCCAACAAGGAGCATGGACATTGTGTGGCTTCAGATGTAATGTAAAGGACAACCTCCGTTGAAAAGGGCAACTTCTGTAGTGTTCTCATCTGGAATGCATCACCTAATCCTATCGTAAGAAGACATTAGAAAAAATAAATAAAGATAATTCCATTTTTTTAATGGTTTTTGGTGTTGTTTGTTTGTTTGAGACAGAGTCTCGCCGTGTTGCCCAGGCTGGAGAGTAGTGATGCAATCTCAGCTCACTGCACCCTCCACCTCCTGGGTTCAAGCAATGCTGCTACCTCAGCCTCCCGAGGAGGTGGGATTATAGGCACAGATCACCACGACCAGCTAATTTTTGTATTTTTAGTGTAGTCAGGATTTCACCATGTTGGCCAGACTGGTCTTGAACTCCTGATGTCAAGTGATCTGCCCACCTTAGCCTCCCAAAGTGCTGGGATTACTGGCATGAGCCACTGTGCCCAGCCTGTAACTTACTTTCAAATGCTTCTGAAAAAATTATGTATTGATAGATAGCAAATAATAAAGCAATTGGGGCAAAACGTGCACAGTAAGTGAATCTGAGAAAGGGAATTGTATTAGATAGGACTGTGGTAACAAATTTCCACAGACTGGGTGGCTTGGACAACAGAAATGTATTGTCTCACAGTCCTGGAAGCATCTTCAATCCGAAAGAGCCTGAGGGATAATTTTAGGTGATAAACCAATGTCTAACTGCGTGGGCAAACATGAAATTCTAGTAGGGAATACCTTAATGTGTTTTGCACTGGCCTGCTCTCAACAGTGAAGCAGGCCAGGCACGGTGGCTCACGCCTGTAATCCCAGCACTTTGGGAGGGAGGCTGTGGCAGGAGGATCATCTGAGGTCAGGAGTTCGAGACCAGCCTGGCCAACATAGTGAAATTCCATCTCTACTAAAACTACAAAAATTAGGTGTGGTAGTGGGCACCTGTAATCTCAGTTACTTGGGAGGCTGAGGCAGGAGAATTGCTTGAACCAGGGAGGCAGAGGTTACAGTGAGCCAAGATTGTGCCACTGCACTCCAGCCTGGGCAACAGAGCAAGACTCTGTCTCAAAAAAAAAAAGTGATACACACATAAGTGGTGTACAACTGGATCAATGTAGCCAAGAACCCAGAAACTCAAAACCCTTGCTTATTTCCTTGAACCCAAGGACAATTTTTCCATGTGTTGAAATGACTAATTAGATCAGTCCGTCATGAAGTTTTGTGATTCTTTTTTTTCTCCTTAAAGATCATGCTCAATCCAGAGGGTTTCCCTTGTTCCAGGAAATGTTTCACCTCCGTGTGAAGATTTAATTTTTACAGAAGCTGAAATTTCCCTCGTTTATTATCTACATGAACCCCTAAAATCTATTCAATAAGGTTTGATCTTTGATGGAATAGACCAGAGTTGTATAATGTGACAGTGGCCCCAAGGAACAGTTTGTAGGAGGAGATTGTTGTTCTTTTCTGAAAAAACAAAAACAAAAACAAAAAAACTTTCCAGAAGACATTGATGGTTCCCTTAGGTGCCCTGCAGTGGGTCCACTTCCAACAGGCTCAAGCCTGGATTTGGGGGGTGAGGTTCCCACCTTCTCCTAGATACCATTCAGCATCACTGAAGCCAGTAAATTCACCTCCCAAGGAACCGTTACCATCTCTACTATTTACACCCATGGCATGAGTGTGCTGCTCAAGATCTTTGATGAGAATCTTGAAAAAGAAAACCATGAATCGTTGGAGAATATATCTTTACACTTATTTGCAACAGATGGCTCAGTCCCTCAGTATTCAAGAAGAAACTCTGGGATCGTGGAGAGCTGTGTGGCAGTCACCCTCTGCCCACCCTGCAGGTTTTGGGGGCTTGGAGCTGGTTTTCACCACAATTCTGTACACCTAAGAGACTGGGCCGTAAGATCAAGCCTGTAATTATCTCACAGGCATCAGTGATGATGTTATGAATGCAGCTTATGCCTTCATGTGGAGAAAGAAACAGCAGGGGCTGATTAGCCCCGAAGAAGTTAAGTACTGTTTTCCACCATGTCTATTAATAAAGAAGGGAGGAAGAGCAAGCGCGTGGCAGGGATGCGTAGCGCATCCACATGGAAACGGAGAGTCTCTCCCTCTCAAAAAATCTGCTTCCCTGACTGCTGTCCTTTTGGTAGCCTCATAAAATGGAGACAAGACTCTCCTCAGCTGTCCTGAGGAGGAAAAAAAATATATGACATAAAAATAAATGAGGTATAAGTAGCTCCTTTGGAAAAGCTACTGTGGTTATTTTTTCTCTACTAAAGTAGCTGCTTTCTCTCTCGAATATTTACCTTGACAGATGACGCAGCTGCTCGTTTTAGTTCAATCAGCCAGAAACTAAATTGCACATGTTAAACATTGTCACTACAAATAATTGATGATTACTTGTAAACAGGGGGCCATTTGAGGATCTCTTTGAGGATGCTCCACGGAGAGTGGCTCTCCACAGGCTCAGCAAAGCACCTAGGCATGTTCTCATTCTCCTTTAAGGGACTGAGATACTATTAAGCTCTTAATTTCCTTTAATGGCTACTGCTTGTTTCCTTTCATGGAAACAAGAATAAAATCCACTCATGTTGCTCCTGAACAAGATTCCGTGGTGTTGAACACTGGTATTTAGAATTTTAATGAACCCTGGCTGGGCACGGTGGCTCACGCCTGTAATCCCGGCACTTTGGAGACCGAGGCGGGTGGATCACCTGAGGTCAGGAGTTCGAGATCAGCCTGGTCAACATGGTGAAACCCTGTCTCGACTAAAGATACAAAAATTAGCCAGGCTTGGTGGCGGGTGCCTGTAATCTCAGCTACTCAGGGGGCTGAGGCAGGAAAATCGCTTGAACTCAGGAGGTGGAGGTTAAAGAGAGCTGAGATTGCGCCACTGCACTCCAGCCTAGGTAACAGAGTGGGACTCTGTCTCAAAAAAGAATTTTAATGAAACCTGCCTTCCAAACATTATATTGCAGCAATCTTAGAAGAATGCCCCACCTCTGGAATAGAGAAGCAGTTGGGAAGGAACAGTTGCATGTTCCCTACACCTGGGCAACAGGCAGGCCCCTGACAACCACAAGTAATTCTCTTTGCTGAGAGCCAGGATCTTGCAACAGCTTGTCATTAGTGCTGTTTAGCATTTAATTTGCCTTTAGTTAGGTAACAAGCATTTATGGATTACCTGTTAGGAACGAATGCACAGTATGGGAACAGAGGGATGAATGAGGCACAGACTCTGCTCACGGCCTACTTGGGGCTAGAAATATCTACTCAGGAAAGAAAACTTGAAAGCAGTTAGCAAATGCAAACCGATATACCATTACAGGGAATCATCACTCTTTCCAAATTCAAGGCTCTAACTCCTGGCACACTTCTAAGGAAAAAAGATATGTGTTTCTGCATCCCGTCTCATGATGGGAGTGAGGATATGCCAATCAGTCCTCCTGTGGGCTGAGGAACAGTCTGGCCTTCTCTTCCTCTGCAGAGTCCAGGCGTGATAGAGACACAGGATGGAGGCAGCCACCACCCATTGAAAACCAGCCTGTCTGCCTGATCTGGCGACCCCCCTAAGGTCTTTGGTAAAAACTGTAAGTGCTGCCAATCCATGTCCACCACATGCCTTGGGCTGTGAATGAATCCTAGCTCACTGCCATCCTGGACACGACTAGGCCTCAGTTTTACCAAAGACC